>NW_007730799.1:115606-117165 GCF_000696425.1 Galeopterus variegatus | reverse complement strand
CCCTCTGTGCTTTGCTTATTTCACTCAACATAAGTTTCTCCAAGCTCATCCATGTTGTTGCCAATGGGAAAAGTTCATTCTTTTTTATGGCAGAGTAGTATTCCATGGTGTATAAATGCCACATTTTCCTTATCCAGTCATCCATCGATGGACATTTAGGTCGGTTCCATGTCTTGGCTATTGGGAACAGAGCTGCAATGAAGATGGGAGTGCAGGTATCCCTTCCACATGATGATTTCCTTTCCTTTGGGTATATACCCAGAAGTGGGATTGCTGGATCTTATGGAAGATCTATCTGTAGTTGTTTGAGTAACCTCCATACTGTTTTCCATAGTGATTGTACTAATTTACAGTCCCCAAGGTGGGAGTTAAATAAGTAAAGCTCTGGTACACTGTAGAATACAGCATCTTGATAAGTTAATTAATAAACTTAATAAGCATAAGTATCTACTTCATTATGAGAATTGATTGAGATAATGTGTGCAAAGTGTTTAGAGCTGCTATTGTTATTCTACTCCTTGTGTACCCCACAGGAGAGGACAACACCCTGCACATTATCAGATTTCAGAAATATTGAGTGAATGAATGAATGAGTTAATGGAGGCATGAATGAGTGAAGTGCTGTGAGTGCTGCAGTTGTTAAGATGGATGGAAGCAGTTGCACAGAGGCCAGGGTAAGGACTGTGGATTTGCTGCAGTGCAGCTGGATTGCCTGGACCCATCCTTCTCAAACTGGGCTAATGTGGGGCCTCTTGAAGTCAAGGAATTTTTCTGGAGAGCTAATTTGATTCACAGATATTGGGAAACTTATTTTATATTATATTTGTAATATATCCCATTTTTAATGTTAAATCTAACCCAGATATATCAAGGAATAGAATGCAAACTTCCCATGAGTTTTTGAACAGGATGGGAGACTTCTAACAAATGCCGTGGTCACTGTGAGCGACATCAGATCATGACCCCAGAAAGACCACACACCTGACCTTCCTCCTGGTGGAGGCTCACTCCCCCAATTTTCAGGGGAATGCAGGAGCCCTCATTTAAGAAACAATGCCCAGGGATATGGCACATTTTGGTACTTGGCTATAATTCAATAGAGCATTTCTACTGGGCAATTACTATGGGCCAAAGGCATTTAGTGCAGAGAACCCTGCCCTTCAGGGACTAGGAGTGTATTGGAAAAAATGTCTGCATTCGATCACTCCTCCACACCGTGGCCAGAGAGAGCCTTCTAGCATTACCTTCTGACCACAGGGCTCCCAGACTAAGAACCCTTCAATGGATCCCCATGCTAACAGGTTAAAGAGTAGCCTCCTAGCCCTCTACGGTACAAGTACCACTTCATCTACCCCCTGTCACTACTTGATCCTGAACAAGAGAGTGCCTCATCTCAAGAACACCCCACAGTTCCCCACCTATATCCCACTCTCTGACACCCCAGATTTGGCACATTCTGGTCCATCTGCCTGAAATGTTCTAATTCCTTTTCCTCTGAGCAAATGCTTTTTCTTTCTCTCTTCAATGACTGGCCCAGGGTCGTGTTCCTTGCACTGTCC
>NW_007730799.1:66412-115015 GCF_000696425.1 Galeopterus variegatus | reverse complement strand
GCAAATGCTTTTTCTTTCTCTCTTCAATGACTGGCCCAGGGTCGTGTTCCTTGCACTGTCCTGGCATTTGTATGTCCCTCCTTCCCAGGCTGGAAAAGATTTGTCCATATCTGAGAGACCCTCAAGAGCAAAGCCTGATCTCTGCACCCGTAGCCCAGCATCCAGGAGGAGCTCCAGAAATTTTGGAGGGAGTGGAGGCAGACTTTAATTTTTGATAGATATGACCAGTTTGACCTCCCCATAGAAGCTGTACCAACTTCCCCTCCCTGCAGCAATGCCCACACCTGTTAACCCTGTGATTCCAGTTATACATACACAATACAGAAGTGCTTGTGTATGAGTAAAATGATATAGGTACATGGTTATGTATTGCATAACTGAAAGGGTGGGGAGTTACAGTCCATAAGTTATGCTCCCCATAAGTGGAGAGTTACTTTATGGTAAAAAGAAATTAGAAACAAACTTAATTTTATCAATAGAGGATCCAGTTAAAGAAATTGTGGTATATCATCCAGCTGTTGAAAAGGAAAGAGGCAGCCTCTGTATGAGAAGATCAAGATATTAAGTGACTAACAACAATGTGTAGAGTATACTATAGTTTGTGTAAATTTTTTAAAAAAGCATATGTGCTTGTATGTGCATAAAATGTCTTTGGAAAGATACACAATAAGCTGGTAAAGATGATTGTTTCTGGGGACAAGGGAGGGGAAAAAGGAGGCTGGAAGCTGTGTGAATTAACTTCTCAACCCATACTCATTTGGGTTTTTGTTTGCTTGCTTGCTTGTTTTAATTTATTCTGTGAAATAGATAATATTTGCACTTGGTACAAAATCTAAACAGTACCAAACGCTCAGCACAACAGAAGCCTCCCTCTCCACGGGCTGAATTACCCACTCGAAAACAAATCAAATATTTAAAAGTAATAAATATATTAAAAATAGTAAACATTTGTTGAAGAAAGGAAGAAATCAACAAAAGAATTGTTGATTGAAGAATAAATATATGAAACAGTTCAATAACCTGCAAAGTAGGACATGACTAAGTGACAAATGAAATGACAAAAACAAGAAGAGACAGCAAGAACTGACGACAATCAGAGAGTACATCCTGTCTTGTCTTGCTCTTGGTTTCCTGTGTGTACCTCTTCTCTTCCTAGCCAGACCAGGACAGGCTTTACGCTCTTGTTTATTTCCTAGAGCTAGGTCCATAGAAAGTGTGTAATAAACGTTCCTTGCCTTAATTCTCATTAGCAGGAGCCGTACTCTGGGAAGGGACTGGGGACACAGTCACCAGTGTCTTCCAGGGCCCAGAACTGTGTGCAGGACTGCATTATGACTTCCATGGGCCCTAGACAGTTTTGTCTTCATGGGCCCCTTCTTCCATAAAAAAATTTTAAATCATCTTTTACAAGCATATTGGCATAAAGACAAAGTAATCCAGGCTGGATTTGTTATATATTCATTCTTTTCTTCTTTTTTTTTCTGATTTTAAAGAAAATTAAAATTATAGCATTTTTTAGGCCTCCTAAAAGTATCTTGGGCCCTAGGCACTGTACCTGCCATGCCTAATGGCTAAGTCAGCCCTAGGCCTGACTGGCCGATGTTCAATACACAGATGCTGCTTCTAGAGGCAGCCTGCCTCAGGGAAATACCCATTGGCTTTGGAAGTCCTAAACACCTGGATTTGATCCCAGCTCTAACATTTACCCACCAGACCACAGTAAAGCAATCACTAAAGCTTCCTGAGGTCAGTGTCCTCCCTGCTAAAATGCACTCTTGCCCTGAGGATTAGAAATAATGTATGATGCTTAAGAAATGCCCATTACTAGTGGTTGATTTGTCCTCAAGATGGACAGGGTGCACTGTAGGTACACAGTTGCCAGGTATATGGTTGGCGTTGACAGCACTGGCCACAGCCAGGAGTCCTGGCCCCTTCAGAAGGTAATGGTAGGAGGTGCAGTCACCAGGCCTTCTCTTAGTATATGTGTGGAGCAGAAAAGGAAAGATTAAAATTCAGAGTCAAGCATCTGCTCAGGGGTTCTCAGCTTCAGCTGTGTGTTAGAATCACCTGGGAGTTTAAAAAAAATACTAAAGCTCAATCCCTATCCCACACCAATTTAATCAGAATATCTGGTGTTGGGCCCGGATGTTTTTGTTTTTCAGCTCCGCCAGGAGATTCTAACATGAGTCAGGGGTCAGCATCCCCATGGCTATAGCTGTGGGTGGGAGGAGTGAGCTAGGGAATGATCTGTCTTATCTAGCAACGACTTCTCATCTCAACAACAGCTAAGACCATGAGCTCTTGGTGGCTGCCAGAAGTGAATTGAAAGTGGGGCAAACATCACTGGCAGGAGGCCCTTCCAAGGCCCTGTTCCCTTTTTCTTAAATGCCTCCCAAATCGCATAGCTTCAGGCTGCATTCAGCCTGGATCCACCCAGTGGGTGCCGGCTCACAGCCCAGAACCTTGCCAGGCCCTGAGAAAAGGAGACCAGAGCATGCCCCTGCCTAACAGGGGAATAACTACGAAGACATAGGACTTAGCCCAGCTAGCACTGAGTGGGCTTCTCCAAGGGTGGGCTACAGGCTCCCTCCACATGAAGGCCAGGGTGCAGTTAACCTGCAGACTCCTGGGCCATCCCAGACCCACTGAATCCACTTCTCTGAGGGATCTTCATCCTGGGGGGATTCTTGTGCAGATTAACATTTTTTAGTTAAGAGAAAACCCATGTTCTACATCTTAATCTGGGAAGGGGTTACACGGTATACACATATTTGAAGAATTGTCAAGGTTTACACTTAAGATGTATATTTTATGCAAGTGACTCAAAAGACAAACAAAGGAGGACCGACCTACCATGCATTTGGAGCTTTAGGAAGAAGAATCAGAGGAAGCTGTCTGGAAGAGGAGCTCTCTGGACTCGGCCTACATGGGGAGAGGAGCAAGAAACAGTGCAAAGGGAGTTGGGAGGCCCATGGAGAAGAGACTCCTGTAGCAATAGCTGTGGGGCAGGTGGCTGGGAATGGAGAGAGGGTTGGTTTGGAGGCCTTGTCAGGCAGCTGCCTCATCCCCACCCAGGAACAGGGTGTCCTCAGAGGCCCACGGGCTGCTGTGGTCAGCCTAGGTAGCCCATGGAAACTCCCAACGTGCCTCCAAGTACATCCAGGTCATTCTCCCCAACAAGACGGTATTGTTTGGAGTTCCAATGCAGGGCAAGAAAAACAGAGAGCCCAATTGTCCCTGTCATAATGGGTATATAATTTATAATAATGTCAACTATTAAAGGATTTTTAGTAATTAACTGACAGTGGTGTACTATTTCACTGCATTTTTGCCTGTCATAATGATCTTGAACTTTGTAAGGCGGTTTTGAACTTGCTCAAAATAAGCCCTGAATACAAAGAAGGGCAAGATCATTCCAAATGAGGGGAGAGAAGAGTTGGACAAAATGGGCTGTCCTCTTCCCAGGAAGAGGGGTGAGCTGTACAGGGCCAGGGAGGCCCTGTCTTCCCAGGGGGCTACGCACCCAGTAAGGTGCCTGCCAGGCTAAGAGTTGGACAAAATGGGCTGTCCTCTTCCCAGGAAGAGGGGTGAGCTGTATAGGGCCAGGGAGGCCCTGTCTTCCCAGGGGGCTACGCACCCAGTAAGGTGCCTGCCAGGCTACAATGGTAAGTAAAGCAAGTCAGCTGTTTGGCTATAGTTTGTTAAATTGCATTTTTCAACACACCTTGTTTGAATGATACACAGCTAGGAATATTTTTCTTTTACCCAAAGAATATGCTTCTTCTCTCATTTTTCTTGAAGCAAATGACTCTCTTGGTATATCTTTTGCTCTTTTGATTTTTAATAGAGACATGGAAATAGGATATTTCTTTCTCACGTGTCTGCAGGCAGCTAACAGGTTGGCTGGGTGCAAGGAAGTGACTGGGCCATGTGTCCTTCTCATCCAGTCCACTAGCCTGGAGGTGTATTAGTTATCTATTACTGCATAACCAGTTGCACAGCTAAAGACAACAAACCCTTGTGTTCTCATGGTTCTGTGGGTCAGAAATTGGACTGCTGCTTAGCTGAGTGTTCTGGCTCAGAGTCTCTCACAGGCTACAATCAAGGTATAAACTAGGGCTTTAGTCAGTCTTCTCAGGGCTCAAATGGGGGAGGATCTGCTTCCAAGTCCTCTCATGTGGGTTTTGGTAGGGCTCAGGTCCTCACCAGCTATTGGCTAGAAACATCATTTCCTCACTATGGGACTTCTCCCCAGGTCAGCTCACAACATGGCAGCTGGATCCCACAGAGCAAGCCAGAAGGGTACAAGAAAGGGAGCACAAGAGGGAAGGCAGTCTTTTTGTAACCTAACATCAGGAGTGCCAGCCATCCCTTCGCAGTGTTCTATTCCTTGAAGCCAGGCACTAGGTCCAGCCCACGCTCAGTGGGACACGGGATACAAGGTGTTAACACCAGGAGGTGGGATCACAGGGTCAGGAGTCAGGGGGCATTTTAGAGGCTGCCTGTCACACCAGGCATGGCCTTATGCCGGTGGCAGGGTTCCAAGAACAGCAAGAACGTGCGCAGAAGTGTGCAAAGTCTCTTGAGGCTCAGGCTCGGAACTTGCATACGTTTGGCCAAAGCAAGTCATAGGGCCAGGCCCAGACTCAAGAGATGGGGAAATAGACCTCATCTCTTGATAGCAAGAGCTGCAAAGCTACATTGCAAAGGGGCGTGGATGCTGGCAGGGATGAGGAATTATGGCCATTTTTGCAAAGAATCACACAGGCTTTCTCACTGTTCCCCCAAAATGCCCTGTGATTTCTAGCCTGAGGGCTTTGGGTGCACCGTTTCCGCTTCCTGTGCTGTCCTGCCCCACTGCTGCCTGTTACCTCCTGTCAATCTTCAAGGCTCAACACACACCCTGGATTGCTTTCCTTTTGCTGCTGTAACAAATTACCACACACTTCATGGCTCAAAACATGGCAAATCTACTATCTTACAGGGCTGGACGTCTGAAGTCCGAAATGGGTATCACCGGGCTAAAATCAGAGTGTTGGCAGGGCTGCATACCTTTCAGGAGGCTCTAGAAGAAAATCCGTTTCCATGTCTCATCCAGCTTCTACAGGTGACCCACCTTCTTTAGCTCATGGCCCTTTCCTTCATTTCAAAGCCACAAATGGCTGGTGGAGTCTCTCTCACTCACATCACTCTGACACTGCCTCTTCTGCTTCTCTCTTCCACTTATAAGGACCCCTGTGCTTACACTGGGCCCACCTGAATAATCCAGCATAAGCTCCCCCATCTCAGCATCAGCTGATTAGCAACCTTAATTCCATCTGCAGCCTTAATTCCCCTTTGCCATATAACCTAACATATTCACAAGTACCAGGGATTAGGACATGGACATCTTTGAGGGGCCATTATTCTGCCTGCCACACTCCCCCACTCTCAACCCGTCCAACCCCCGTGAACGATTATGGCAGTAGCTTTTATTGAGCACTTACTATATGTCTGCCAGTGTGCCCAGAGCTTCTTCCAGAAGGTCTCCTTGACCTTTGAATGATCTGATCCATTCTTTACAACCCTATGGGGAAGGTTCTATTAGTGTTCTCATTTTACAAACTCAAAGAAGCTAAGTAACACCCCAAGATCACACAGTGAGTAAGTGCCAGATATTGGAATTTGAATTCATGTCTGCCCAACTCTGAAGCCAAGGTCCCAGCCACGCACTCATTCTGCCTCCTTTGAAGCCACCCCAATCCCTTCAACTAGAAGTCACCCCTTCTGTATGCTCCCATAACAGACTAATTGAGCCTTTCTTTTAACAGATACTCTTCTGAAGTTTCCGTTTTGGACAGGCCACCTCTCCAACTCATCTGTCAAAGTACAGATTGAATATCTCTTGTCAAAATGCTTGGAACTAAAAGTGTTTCAGATTTTGGATTTTTTCAGATTTTGGAATATTTGCAGAATATATACCAATTTAGCATCCCTAATCTGAAAATCTGAAGTCAGAAATGCTACAATCAGCATTTCTTTTGAGCATATGTCAGCGCCTAAAAAATTTTGGATTTTGGAGCTTTTCAGGTTTCAGATTTTTGGATTAGGGATGCTCAACCTGTAATAGTAATTCTTCAATGAAAATATACTATGTACCAGATCCTCACAATCAAAATCTTTCACACCTACTCCTAGGGCATGTGCTATTCCTACTTTCTAGATGAGGAAACTGACACAGGGAGTTCAAACTCTGCCAGAGGTACTATGTACCAGATCCTCACATTCAAAATCTTTCACACCTACTTCTAGGTCATGTGCTATTCCTACTTTCTAGATGAGGAAACTGACACAGGGAGTTCAAACTCTGCCAGAGGGCTCCTAATGTCAGCACAGGCAGTTAACACAGGCCTAGTTCCAAAGCCAGTTCTTCCCCTATGCTAGGCCACCTCCTGCAACTGTAAACGCCCACAGCCCTGGTACACAGAGTAGAAATATAATACATTATTTAAACTGGTAGTATAGCACCGTGGTTAAACTAGGGATTCTGGAGCCATACTGCTGGGGTTCAAATCCCAACCCTTCCATTTTCTGCCTGTATGTCTTTAGGCGAGTTACTTTACCTGTGTCTGACTCAATTTTCTCATCTATAAAATGAATATAATGACAGCACCTACCTCATAAGGGTTGTTGTGCAGATTAAATGAGGTAATATGCCTAAAGTGCTTTTGACAGTCATTGTCACAGGGTGAGAACCCTGTGTTAGCTATGAAGGTGAGCTGGCCTGGTCAGCTGAGGGTCACTCAGGGCCCCTGCCATGTCCCAGTCTTGCTGGGCATCTCCCTTCTGTGAAACTTCATTACCCCAGACTACCTAAATGTAAGGTTATCTGGAAGATCAACAAAGATAAATGTTGAGAAAATACCTATTAAACTGTAGAGCGATGTACCCACGTTGGCTATTAATTACCTTTATGAAGTGCTCGATAATCAGGCTGGGAAACCAGAATTCCTCCGGAGGACCCAGTCCAGGCCTCCTCAATGTCAGCCCCAGGGGAACAGAGGGCCGCAGCTGTCACAGTTCCTCCTCCCCACCCATCTCCACACACACACACACACCCCACCATCCATGCTGGGGTGGCTGCTTGCTGCAGGAATGCGATGGTATCTCTGCAGACAGTCTGTTCCCAGAGGAGACAGGGCCGCCCTGGGAGGACTCTCTCCAGACTAGGCCACATAAACACAAGGGTCTGTCCTCTTTATCAGCTTTGTTCAGCAGCGGAGACAGTCTGCCTACTGGGGAGTCACTGCAGAGTGATAAGCCTTGGGGCCCCTTGTTGGCTGCTCTCCTGGGGCTGCAGCCCAGCTGCCCTAGAATAGGAATCTTGGGCTGGCCTGGCTGGGGGCCTGAACTCTTCATCCAGGGGCTGGAGGGCTGAGTGTGGGGGCTGGCTGCCTGTGCTCTGACCGTGTTAGCCACTTAGAAGAAGGAAGCAAAGGCCCAGAGTTGTGCCAAAGGGCCAGGCGGCACAGTCTGCAAAGCTCCCGATTGCTCTCAAAGACTTGTGAGTCTGTTAATCACATTTCTTTGCAAGATACTTTATCATCATCATTGTCTTTACATACTGATAATGCTATTCCCTCCAAGTTGTCAGGTTCACGCTCCATTAAATGAATGCATGTAAAGCACTTCCTACTGTACCAGGTAAGGGCTCAATGAAAGTTAGCTTGGAGTAGGATCAGTCAGTGTCCTTGTCATCATTCTAGTGAAGCAGGCAACCCCCAGTTCCTTATCAATAATAATAGCCAACTTTTACATGGGACGGTCATGCCCATTACGTCCTCAGTTTCTCAACTCTCTGGAGGTGGGGAATACCGGGCTGAACAGAGTTCCCATTTGACAGAGAAGGAAAACGAAGGACCCGGAGAGGTGAAGTGCTTTGCCCAAGGCTGCACAGCCAGGACATGGAAGAACTGGGACCAGCCCCAAGTCCTCAAACTCAAAGTGTGATGCGTCCTTTCCATCCTGGGCGCTCTCTGCCCTTGGTCAATCAGCAAGGTACACGGAGTAGTTCACTGGCCCATGTCCTGGATACTCTCTGGGGTCAGGGAAGAGGCAGATCAAGATCATGCATGCTGGGAATTAGCTGACAGCTTCTCCACAGCACCCTGGAAAGCAGCAGTGAATGGAACTCCACAACAACCAGCAACTTTTATGAACCCGCAGGATGAGCAGTTGACCAGAAGTCCAACAGCTCTGGATTTCAGTCCCGACTCTGCTGCTGTCAGGCTGGTGACCCAGGGCTGGACACTTACCCTCTCTGGGCTTGGTCCCAAGATCCTTATTTCCTCATCTATAAAATAAGTCACCTCCTCTATCTTGGCTACCTCCGAGAGTTGCTGGGTGAATTAAATGAAATAATACACATTAAAACCCCCTGGTGTGGGAATGGAGAAGACGACTTAAAACAACAACAACAACAACAAAACCCTGTGTGAAACTCTTGAGCAGAACATCCTCTCTTACTAATCAGCTGACTTTCAATCCTCTGACCATCACTGAGGGCCCAGCCCAGATGCCTCCTCTTCCAGGAAACCGTCTTTGGTTTTCCAGCTGGGCACAACCACAGCCTCTTAGAAATGGCACAGCTCTCTGGAGGCACCCTCTCCCTTGCATGGGGTCAAAATTCAGGTGGCATCCCCAGATCCCAGAATAGAGTCCAGCACACATTATGTGCTTATAAAGTGAGTAAATGAATGAACTACCTGCCAAAGTGAAATAGCCTCTCTGTCCCTCCTTAACTACAAGAAGGCTTAGAGAGCCTGTCTCCTCCTTCTTTTGGGCAGTTTGCACTAGCAAAGACCCTTGAGTAGCTATTCTTCCTGAATACAACTTCCTTCCTTTGCCACCTCCTGCTCTTGGCTCCAGATCATGTGCTCTCTGAGGTCCCCAGGATTCTATCCTGACTCCTTGGCCTGAATTTCAAGGCCCTCCCAGCCAGGCCTCTTCTCTGGCCCTTGGTCCCATGAGTGTCCTCTGGTCCTGGGCCCTTCTCTGTGTTCTCCAGCATTCAGACAAACATCTCTGCTCTCACCAAGTCTACAATCCAGCCACCATGGCAAGGACTTCTGCTGCCTCCTACCTTCTAAATAGCACCCCACCCCCTACCACCAGACACTTTCTCCTAGCCGAGAAACCTTCAGGTGGCCTGATTCTCACTAATGGGTCCACCATCACTTCTCCCAACCTTCAAATGTGTCCTTGGGACCCTAGCCCTTCACCACTGCCCTTGAATCTCCCCTCCCCCATATGAACAGGCTTGGGGTCTCAGGGCAGCAGAGGGAGGTCATGGACACTGAGCTGGAATTTGGGGCAGACAGAATGGCCCCAAAATGTCTCAGGTTTTCTCAGGCCACATCTTTCTCCCTGTGCCCACTGGACTGCTCCTGCTCCACCATCCACATCCCCATCAGATCCAACGTCACAGGTGTCCCTCAGTCCACTGCTGCAGCCTCGGACTCCAGCCACCCCTCTGGGTATGGACATGGCCTTGCTGTCATCCACCTTGAACAGCCACCCTATCAGCACCCATAGCCATAAATACCTACTGAGTGCCTGCTATGTGCCAGACACTATTCTAGGTACTGGGCACAAAGCAGCAAAGGAGACATGGTCCCTTCTCTCATGAAGCTTTCATCCTAATGAAGAAAATGAGGGAAACACAATAAAACAAAATAAATGAGTAAAACATATAGCATTTTAAATTATGTTTAGTATAGATAACTTCACTATCATTGAAAGTAAGTGCTTTGGCTAAAAATAAAGCGGGGTTGGGTTTAGGGAATGTGGGGTGGAGTTGTTATTTCAATAGGGTGGTCAATTAGACCTCATTGAGAAGGTAACATTATCTCAAAGAATTGGAGGAGGGAGACGGTGGGCCTTGAGAACCTGGGGAAGAGCATTTCAAGCAGAGGGAACAGCCAGTGCAAAGGCCCCTGTTTGAATTCATGTTCCCTTTTCTGAGCACCCACATTTTTGTTCCTTTACTTGGCCCTTATCAGAGTCAGAGAGTGTCAGAGGAAGTTGTTCAGTTGGCCACCTGTCCTGCTACACCAGGAGCTCCTTGGGACAGAGACCCTATAATGGTCAACTTCATAGTCACTCCACCCCAACATGTCTAGACACACTCACACACACACACACCCAAACCCACACATTCATGTCCAGATTTACATGCCCAGACTCTCACACAGAGACCCACACTCCACGGCCAGTAGGGAAGACTCAGTTACTGTCTACTGAGACGAACTGAATGAGGAGCAAATAATAATTAAGTGCGCCCAGCCCAGTCTAGTTTACAAAGGTCTCCCTTGTGCCTACTCCCTGAGCCTAAGAACTGGCTGGTAATTAAAGTGAGGCTTAGAGAGACCGGGGCGATTGGTACTTGCAATACTGAAACGCAGCTCTTCTGATTAGTATCCAATATATGTTTTCATTTTTTAAAAATAGATCAGAAGTGAACATAGCACAAAATTCAAGATGTCCTTAGAAGCAAGTGTCCCTTCCCACCCCACCCCCAGCACCCAGATTCCTCTCCAGAATCCGAATATACTTACCAGTTTATTTCCACCTTACTTAAATGGAAACTTAGGCTCTCCTTTCTCTTCAAACAGAACCTACTTTGCAAACACCTCTGACAAAATGAAAACAGACTGGGAACCTCTGCTCTGGAAATACCTCTCTTTGTACCTAGTACCTAGGCTGTCTGGGGCCAGGCTTGGCATCCGCTTGGTTTCCCCAAAACCGTAACCCTTTTGGATCCATGACATGGTCACTGCATGTTCCACATTGAAGTCCTTGGGGAAGATTCACTTATCCTCAGGAACCCACTGTTCTCAGGAAAAGGAGACAGGGACCGAGGAAGAAGGAAGAAGGATCAGGACAGGCTTGGGAGGAGGCCTGGGAGGAAGAAACTCGGCACTATAGGAAATCTCAGCTTGCTGAGTTTCTTTAAAATGACGACCTCATTTAATGACCTTGATATTCTTCCTCAGCAGTTTTATGGCTGACAGACTGTAAGTCTCCAATGAAAAGGATGGGGTCACTTGATGACTACCCCATCACACCCAAGCATGGCACCCCGAACACACTCATCTACAACCGTGAAGCACAGTGCATGCCTTCCCTTTACTGGGAGCAGATGAAGACGAGTCAGCCTGGGGCCTGCTGCCACTGCCAGGTGCTTACAGTCTAGGGAGGACACACACAGTCAAAGCCCAGTGGAACAGTGCTCAGGCAGTCTCGGGGACCAAAGGATGGTGGTCCTCCTGGAGCGAGTGAAGAAGAAAGAAGAGATAGACAGGAGCTTAGACAGGAGGGCCATGTATTAGTCTGTTTCTGTTGCTTGTAAGAAAACACCTGAAGCTGGGTAATTTATAAAGAAGTAGAATTTATTTCCTACAGTTTCAAATGCTGGGAAGCCCAAAGTCCAAGGAACACATCTGGTGAGGGCCTTATTCTTGGTGGTGACTCTCCACAGTGACGCAAGGTTTCACATGGTGAGAATGGGCTGAGCAAGAGAGCTAACCTGCCACTCGCTCTCCTTATAAAGCCATCAGAACCAGGCCCAGGACAGCCCATTAAACCATCAACCCATTACTCCATGAATGGATCAGTCCATTCACTAGGGCATGATCCTCACAATCTAATCACCTTAAAGACCTCACCTTTCTAATACTATAATTGGATTTACTACCCTCTTAACACTGTTACAATGGAGATTAAGTTTCTAATTTTTTAACCTTTAGTGGACACATTTGACCCATAGCAGGCCAACATATGCGAAGAACAGGGATGCATAAGAAATGGCAAGGGGAACTTGAGTCTTGGATAGCAGAGACCGAACAGAAGGATCAGTGAGACTCAGATGTGAAGGATCCGGGTGACAAGAGATGTGCTTGGACTTTATCTAAAAGGTGTAGATTTTCAAGCAGGGTTGTGGCAGCATCCAATGTGTGCTTTATCTAGATCTCTCACTGCCTATGAGCCATGTAGAAGATGGGTTGGAGGCAGGAGATTCTAGGGGTTTCCGGAACATAGGTTACCAGGGCCTGATTAAAGTCGAGAAGACAGAATGCATTTATAATGCTTTATTTCTTAAATTGGGAGATGGGGACAAAGTTTTTATGTTTTTTAAAATGTCTAGGGGCTGGCCAGTTAGCTCAGTTGGTTAGAGCACAGCCTTATAACTCCAAGATCACGGGTTCGGTTCCCCTTAACAGCTAGCCACAAAAAAAAAAAAAAAAGTCTGAAATAGATCATTATGAAAAAAAAATTAATAAAAAAGATGAGATCAGTGAATAAAAGCTCTGAGAGAAGATAACAATATAATAATAGCTAATAAGATTGTTCTTTCTTCAAATTTCTCTGTTCCAGGAAATCTTCCCAGAATGCTTCAACATTTGAGGATGCCTCCTTCCTGGGAGTCTTGAGTCTTCACTCCTGGCCAGGGATAAGCATTGATTAGTATTTGAAGCTTATTATAAACTTAATAACAGTGCTTAATAGGCAGTAATCCTAGGGCTTTACAAGTGTACATTTATTTAATCCTTATAACACACCTGAGAGATGGGTGTTTTACTCCCAAATTACAGATGAGGATAATGAAGTACAGAGAGGTTCAGTATCTTGCCTAAAGTCAACCAGTCAGTAGAAATGAGAGCAGGGATTCAGGGACCACGCTCTTAACTGGGGAGGCAGGGCTGGCACACGGGGCGGGGCCAGACTGGGCGGAGCCTGAGACGGGGGAGGGGAGTTATAGTGGGCGGGGCCTTGAGTGCGAAGATATCTTAACCCTGAGTTTCGCTTTAAAGCTCCGCCCTTCTGTAGTCTGCCAGGCCTCGCTGTCTGTACCACGCTCTTGGAGACTCAGCTCTTTGGGACCTGTTTTCCAACGAAAAACTCAGTGCACTCGCAGAGGTCTGGTACCCCAGAAGAGGTGCGCGGATAGCCTACCTGTGCAGGGGACCAGATGCCATGGCAACCGTATTAGTCCTTTTTGTGTTGCTATAACAAAATACCTGAAACTGGGTGATTTATAAAGAAAAACGACATTTATTGCTTACAGTTTCTGAGGCTGGGAAGTCCAAAGTCCATCTGGTGGTGGCGACAGTGTCCCAGGGGTCTCACATTGCAAGATGGTGGAAGCAGAGAAAGCAGAGAGCTGTAGACAGACTCTCCTCTTAAAGCCCTCAGAACCACGCCCCAAACACCATTGTTAATCCATTCAGTACTGCAAGGACCTACAATCTAATAACCTCTTCAAGGCTCCACCTTTCCATTACCATAATAGGATCTCCCTCCCTCTTAACAGTCACAGGAGGGGCTAAATTTCTAATACATAAAACTTGGGGAACACAATTCAAGCTTCAGTGAGTTTGGGGGGATCATAATTCAATCCACTACAGCAACCCAGAGCCAAGATTTCTAGGCTGGAGGCCTGGAAACGACCCCTACTGTGGGCATCCATTTTGGGGGTTCAGTTTCCCCATCCGTAAAATATGGGAGTTGGGATCCTTCCACTGCTGGTGCCTCAGAGGCTTCAGGAGATGAACCATACCTCTGCCCACCCCTCACCCCCCACTTCCCACTCTTGCTCTTTAGCAAGGTATGGTTGCAGTTGGTATCAAATTACACAGAACAGCAGCAGCGGCAGCCCCTAAGAACTTGTCAGAAATCCATCCCAGACCCACTGGATTAAGAAGTCTGGAGATGGGGTTCAGCAATCTGGTTTAACCAGCCCTCCAGGTGATTCTGATGCATGCTTGATTTTGAGAATCAGGCTCTAATCTGTAAGTTCCCTGATTCTGGACTAAAGCACAACTCTTGTCTTTCCTGTGTTCAAATACTCCTTATTGCCATGGAATCAAGCCCAAGCCCATCTCCTGATATTCAAGGACTTTCACAACATAACTCCCCCTTATACTCGACCTTCCAGAGGAACAATTAGCCCCTGTGACTCTTCTAGACAACTACATAATGTGTCTTCCTCAGATCACATGCTACATGTGTTTCCAGGCCCTTGTTAATGCTGTTCCCTTTGCATAGATTGTCCTTTCTTCAAATTTCTCTCTTCCAGGAAATCTTCCCAGAATGCTTCAACATTTGAGGATGCCTCCTTCCTGGGAGTCTTGAGTCTTCACTCCTGGCCCAGGGATAAGCATTGATTGGTATTTGATTTCGTTACCAGCTGACTTATGTCCCCCCCAAATTCATATGTTGGGTCCCCAACCCCCAGTACCTTAGAATGTGACTATATTTGGAGATAGGTCCTTTAAAGAGGTAAGTAAGTTAAAATGAGACTATTAGTGCGGGTCCTCGTCCAATTGTTTTCCTCTTATAAAAGAGGAAATTTAGACACACAAAGACACCAGGGATGTCCACAGAGAAAAGACCAGGTGAAGAGGCAGCAAGAAGGTGGCCATCTGTGAGCCAAGGAGAGACCTCAGAGAAAACCAACCTGCTGGTACCATGATCTCCAACTTCTAGCCTCCAGAACTGTGAGAAAAAACTTTCTGCTGTTTAAGCCACCCAGTCTGTGACATTTCATTATGGCAGCCCTGGCAAACGAATACAGAATTCCTAGGGGTTTACTGTGTTTTTGCTGAGGTCTCCGCCTCTCCTTTCTAAATCTCCTTCCTCCTCAGGTCACTGAGGTGGGCTCTGCTGTTGGTCCCTAGCATGGCTCTGGGGCCTGAACAACATCCATTGATCAGTCGGGGACCCCAGCTCTCCCAGAGTAGGAATGGACAGACAGGCAAAGGCAAATGACCATTTCCTTTGCATCCCAGCCTCGCAAATGGTTTCTCTCTGATGAGCAGTGTGCTGAGCATAAAAAAGGCACAGACACCAATGTCTTTGCAGGAGAAGTCATTTCCAGTTAATGGATTCCATCTCCCTCATTCCTTGCCTCTTCCCCTTTCCTCAAGTCATATTTGTGATACAAGCAACTCAGGTTAAAATGACTGAGCTAGGAAACTTTACTCCATGGTGCACAGAGTTCTGAAAACCTGGGCTCCAGTCTTGGCCTCTAAACTGCTGTGTGGCCCTGATTTAGTCATACCCCTCTCTGGGCTCCCCTGTGAAAGAGCAAGCCTGGGTGAGCAGACGCCAAACAATTACGAGGGAAGGTAAGAGGCTCTGACCGATCAGAACAGATGGTGCAGTGGGAGGCAGGCATATCAGCCTGGAGGACTGAGGAGAAGCTGAGCTATGCAGATCCTTGAAAAGCAAGCCAGGAGGTAGGGGTTGCTGGGGCAGGCACCAGGAAGCCATGGCAGGCTTCTGAGCAGTGGCAGGGGCTGACAACCCGAGTCTGGAAGAGGACCGGCATGGAGGAGTAGTGGGCAGCCACCTCAGCCTGCCCATGCCCCTGCCTGCCTAACTTTGTCCCTTGCCACACTCCTCTTGCTTACTCTTGCCCTCTTCCTCTTCCCAGAACACGCCAAGCCCTTGCCTCCCAGGACCTTTACCCTGTCTGTTAAAACATAGAAATAGAAGCAGCCAACAATTCTAGCACTTGCTAATGAGCCAGGCACTGCCTAAGCACTTCACATATATTAACTCATTTAATCTTCTCCGCAACTCTGTAGGTAGACACTATTATCATCCCCACGGCGCAGATGAGCAAACCAAGGCATAGAGAGAAGTGACTTGCACAAGACCGCACAGTAGTCACAGAACTGGGATATGATACTCTGCAATCCAACTCTTACCCCATTTCAGTGGCCTGCCTGTCACTTCACCACTCATATAAAATGCTTCCCCCACACACCTCCCACCGCCCCTTTCCCTCTGTAGTTTTCATCATAGCATTTGTGTCCCCCTGACATTTTCCATTTCTTGGTTGGTCTCTGTCATCTGAGTTGTCCCCCAGATTGTGAGATCCATCAAGGCAGGACTTTGTCTTGTTGCAGCTGTATTCCTAGCTTCCAGCACAGTGTCTGGCAATGGTAGGGACTGAATAAAGATTTGCTGAATGACTGACTAAAGGAGTAGAAATGTGGGCATGAGATGGGGAGGCTGGCCGTTTAGCCAACACAGTGGGGAGGGTGTGGGGCTGGAACCCAGGAGGCAAATCAAATCATCTCAGCCTTGAGAGGTTCTGACAGGACCAAATACTGCTTCTTTGTCAGAGCAAGGGGAGTCAGCCAATCAGCCAGCTCCTGGACGCCAGGAGCCACTCAGAACCCTTGGTGCCCTCCCCTCCCACCAGGCAGCCACCAAGGCCTATTGAGATTCCCTCCTAAATAGCCTTGAGTCTGTCCCATTTCCCATCCCAAATTCCCATACCCAGGTCCCATACTCCAATCCCAGGTCACAGCCTCGGCCTTCTCACTGACCCTCTTTCCTCCAGTGTGTCCATCCACTCCAACCTCCACCCACTCTGCCTCCAGAGGGGACTTTTAGAGGGTCCGATTGCCTCCATGATAAAGTCCATGTTCCTCAATAGGCCTACTGGCTACGTGATGATCTGGCTCCATCCCTTCTCCTAACTCTTCTCATAGAAGACTCTGCATCCCACACATACCTGACTTCCAGCAATGCCACTCCGTTAGCAGCAGGCAATGTCTTACCTTCTGAGCTTTATCCAAGGTGCATTCTCTGCCATGAGCACTCCAACAGCCCTGATCTGTCCAGCAGAGGCACGCTCACCTCCCATGACTCAGCTGAAGCCTCACGGGATCTACATCTTTTCGTGAACCTCCAACTCCAAGATAAAGGTTCCCTCCCTCTTGCTTTGTGCTCTCTATCTCATCCGCTGCACTTATTTGCCCACACAAGTGGGTCTCCCAGCACATTGTTCACCACCTAAAGACAGCAAATATGTCATGATCATCTTAATTGAGATAATACCAATCAGAACTCACCTCTTCAACCATTTATTGTCAGGTGCTGTTCTAAGCCTTTTACACATGTGAACTCATTTAATCTTTCTAACAACTTTATCCTAAAAATTGTCTAACAATCACTGTCCCCATTGTACATCTGAGGAAACTGAGGCAGAGAAAGCCTAAGTAACTTGCGCATGGTCACACACCTAGCAGAGGGCAATTACAGAATTTGGATTCAGGCCCTCCAGACTCTAAAGCCAGTGCTTTTTTCTCCATGCCGCAGCTGGCAGGCCTGCTCCCCACCGGGGCCCTGGATAGGGCTGAGGCCTGGAACAAGCTCTGGCCTCCTCATGGGCTGGCCAGCATCTTTTGCTAATTACACACAGGCTTGCAGAGCCACAGGGCCAGCATGCCCAGAGGGAGCATCAGTGAACCTGAAGCCTGACAACTGGATGAAAGCCTTTGAAACCAAAGCCCATGAGACCCCTGAATCTGCTGGGGTTACCAGTACAGGGAGAGAGCTGGCAGAACAGTAGCTTCTGGGTATATTTGTTTTCTACTATTGCTGTACCAAATTGCCACAAACTTAGTGGCTTAAAATAACACAAATTTATTGGCTTACAGTACTGCAGGTCAGAAGTCTGACATGGGTCTCTAAAACCAAGGTGTCAGTAGGACTGCGTACATTCCCAGTATAAGCCCCACTTGATATGATGTATTATTCCTTTTCATATATTGTTGAATTTAATTTGCTAAAATTTTGATATTAATTTTTGCATCTATGCTCATGAGGGATATTGGCCTATTGTTTCCTTTTCTTGTAATGTCTTTGTCTAGTTTGGGTACGAGAGTAATGCTGGCCTAATCGAGTGGGTTAGGAAGTATTCCCTGTGCTTCAATTTTCTAGATTTTGTGTATATGCTTTCTTCCTTAAATGTCTGGTAGAATTCTTCGGTGAAGCTGTCTGAGCCTAGAATTTTCTTTGTGAGAAGGCTTTTCACTTCAAATTCAATGTTCTTAATAAGTATTGGAGTATCCAGATTATCTCTTTCTTCTTTTTTTTTAATTTATTTTTTTAATTCTAATTTATCAATATACAATGTAGTTGATTTTTGTTTCCCTTTACCGATTCCTCTTTCCCCTTCCCTCTCCCCCTCCCACCCATTAACATCATATCTGTTCACTTGTCTTAACAAGTTCAAGAAATTGCTGTGATTGTTATGCCTTGTTCCCCACCACCTGCCCCCCACCATTTGTTTGTATATTTATGTATTTATTTATTTTTAGCTCCCACAAATAAGTGGGAACATGTAGTATTTCTCTTTCTGTACCTGACTTATTTTACTTAATATAATTTTTTCCAAGTCCATCCATGTTGCTACAAATGAAAGTATTTCATTATTTTTTATAGCAGAGTAGTATTCCATTGTGTAGATATACCACGTTTTGCTTATCCACTCATCTGATGATGGCCATTTGGGCTGGTTCCAGCTCTTGGCTACTGTAAATAGTGCTGCATTAAGTATTGGAGTACAGGTATCCCTTTGACACGATGATTTCCATTCCTCTGGGTATATTCCCAGCAGTGGAATAGCTGGGTCATATGTATCTCTTTCTTTTGAGTGAGTTTTAGAAGTTTGTGTCTTGAATAGCTGGGTCATATGATATTCCCAGCAGTGGAATAGCTGGGTCATATGTATCTCTTTCTTTTGAGTGAGTTTTAGAAGTTTGTGTCTTTCAAGGAATTTGTCCATTTCATCTAAGTTGTCAAATATATTGCCACATATTGTAGATAACATTTTCTTATTATCCTTTTAATATGTGCAGTACATGTGGTGATGTTTCTCATTCCCAGTAGTTTTTTCAGGGGGGTTTGTTTTTCTATTTTTTATTTTACACTTATTGATTTTTTTTCTCTGATCTTTATTATTTTCCTTCTACCTACTTGGTGTTTCATTTGCTCTTGTCTTCTAGTTCCTTAAGGTAGACACTGGGGTAATAGATTGAGGGCGTTTTTATTATTAATACAGGTATTTTGGTGCTATAATTTTTCCTCTAAGTACTGCTTTAGCTGCATCCCATAAATTTGGATATGTGTGTTTCCATTTTCATTCAGTTAAAAATACTTTACTTTCTAATTTACCTTTGATTTCTTCTTTGACCTATGGTTTGTTTAGAAGTATGCTACTTAGTTTCCAAATATTTGGGGATTTTTCAGAGATCTTTCTGTCATTGATTTCTAGTTATTTCTATTGTGATCAGAGAACATATTTGGTATGACTTGAATCATTTTAAATTCATCGAGACTTGTTTAATGGCCCAGAGTGTGGTCTGTCTTGATAAATGTCCTGTATGCACTTGAAAAGAATGTATATTCTGCAGTTACTATACATAGTGTTCTGGAAGTGTCAATTAAGTCAAATTGGTTGGTAGTGCTGTTGAAACCTTCTTTATCATTACAGATTTTCTTTGTACTTTTTCTATTAATTATTGAGAGAGGAGCGTCAAAATCTGTCTATAATTGTGGATTTGTATATTTCTTCTTGCAGTTCTATTACTTTTTGCTTTATGTATTTTGAAGAGTGACTTTATTAATTGCATAAACATTTAGGATTGTAGTGGCACCCTGATGAATTGACTTCCTTATCATTATGAAATGACCTTCTTTATTCCTGGTAATATGAGTTGTTCTGATATCTACTCGTCTGATATTAACATAGCCACTCTAGCTTTCTTTTGATTGGTGTTAGTGTAGTATATATATTTCTATCCTTTTACTTTTAGCCTATGTTTTTTCTTTATACTTAAAGTAGATTTCTTGTAGGCAGCATATGGTAGGGTCTTGCTCTTTTATCCAATCTGAAAATCTCTGGCTTTTAATTGGAGTGTTCACATTTAATCACATTTAATGTGCTTGTTGGTATGGTAGTGTTTAAATCCATCATTTTGCTATTTGCTTCCTATTTGTCCCATCTGTTTTTGTTCCCTTTTTCTTCTTTTTCTGCCTTTTTGTTATTAAATGAATAGTTTTTTATGATTCTATTTTGTCTCTTTTGCTAGTTTATTAGCTATAACTCTTTTTTGTGTTGTTTTAGTTGTTGTTTCTTTAGCATACATCCTTAATTTATTACAGTCTACCTTTGAATGATACAATATCACTTCACGTAGAGTACAAGAATTTATTTATTTATTTTTTGGTTGGCCAGTAAGGGGATCTGAGCCCTTGACCTTGGTGTTATAACACTGTGCTCTAACCAATTGAGCTAACCAGCCAGCCCTAAGTACAAGAATCTTATAATGGTGTACTTATATTTGTCCTTCCCAGCCTTTGCACAATTGTTATCAGACATTTTACATTTAAATTTGTTATAAGCCCAACAGTATATTGTTATTATTTTCCACTTAAAAGTAAATTATATTTGGGCCGGCCTGGTGGCGCACTGCTACAGTGCGCCGCTTGGGAGCATGGCGGCTCTCCCGCCAAGGGTTCGGATCCCACATACAGACCGGTTCCCGCTCACTGGCTGAGCGAGGTGTGGGCGTGGCACCGAGGGTTGCGATCCCATTGCCGGTCCCGGTCCGGTGCGGGCGCAACACTGAGGGTTGCGATCTGTTGCCGGACACGAAAAAAGACCAAAAGGAAAAAAAAAAAAAAGTAAATTATATTTTAAACATATTAAGTAATAAGAAAAATAATCTTAATATTTACCCATGTAGTTGACATTTCCTGTTCTCTTTATCCTTTGTGTAGATCTAGATTTCACCAGCATATTCGTTCTGCTTAAAGACTTGCTCTAACAATTCTTATAGGGCAGATATGCTGGTGCTTAGTTTTTTCCACTTCCATATGTCATAAAAATTCTTTACCTCATCTTTATTTTTGAGAGATATTTGCATTGGATAGAGATTTCTAGTCTTTTTCTTTTAATACTTTGAAGGAGTTTCTCCACTGTCTTTTATCTTGCATTGTTTATGATGAGAAATTTGCTGTCATCCTTAGCTTTGTTTCTCTGTATGTAATGTGCCTTTTTTGCCCTCTATCTGCTTCTAAATTTTTCTCTTAATCACTGATTTTAAGCAATTTAATTATGTGTTTTGGTGTAGTTTTCTTCATGTTTCTTTTGCTGGAGTTGAACTTCTTGGATCTATGGGTTGATAGTTTTCATCAAATTTGGAAAATTTTTAGCCATTGTTTCTTTAGATCTTTTATTGGCCTCACCCTTTCCCTCCTTTCCTTCAGGGACTTCGGTTACATATATATTTGGCCTCTTAAAGTCGTCCCACACTTCAGCGATACTCTGTTTATTTTCTTAATTCTTTTTTCTTGCTGTGTTTCCTTTTGGATAGCTTCTTTTACTATGTCTTCAAGTTCACTATTCTTTCCTTCTGTGATGCCAAATCTGTCATTAATCCTGTCCAGTACAGTCATATGGTGCATAATGATGTTTCTGTCAATGACAAACTATATATATTATGGTGGTCCCCTAAGATATAATGGCTATACCGTTTAGCCTAGGTGTGTAATAGTCTATATCCAGGTTCGTGTAAGTGCACTCTATTTTGTTGATGTTCACACAACAACAAAATTGCCTAACAACACATTTCTCAGATTATATCCTCATTATTAGGTGGTGCATGACTGTATATTTTTCATCTCAGATATTGTGGTTTTCATCTATAGAAATTTGATTCGGATATTTTCCATATGTTTCATATGTCTCCACTTAACATGTTCAATCTTTGCTTTATCTTCTTAAACTTACAAAATACAGTTATAATAGCTGTTTTAATGCCCTCTCTATTATGCATTAATGACCCTCTTTTCATTGTGTGTTGTGTATTCCTTCTTCTTTGAATGACTGGTAATTTCGATTAGATGCTAGGCATTGTAAATTTGCCTTGTTGGGTAAAATCCTTTTCTATTTTAAAAATTATTCTTGAAATTAATTCTAGGATGTGGTTAAGTTACTTGGAAAGAATTTAACCCTATTATGTCTTGATTTTAAGCTTTATTAGGCAGGTCAAGAGTAGCATTGAGCCTAGAGTTAAGTCTCCCCACTACTGTAATCAGACCTTTCATAGTATTCTAACTGATGCCCCAAAAGTTATTTTTTACACTCTGGCTATTGGAAACAGGCATTATTCTGAATCTTGTGAGAGCTCCAGGCACTGTTCCTTCTAATCTTTGGGGGTTCTTTCCTGACCTCAAGTAATTTTCTCACACACATGTGCTGATCATTACTCAACTGAATATTAGAGAAGACTCTGACTTCCTCTTCCAGTGTAGCTCTCTCCTCTCCAGTACCCTTCCCTGGGAATTCCGGTTACCTTTCATCCCTTAGACTGCCAGCTCTGTCTCCTCAACTGAAGGCAACTTCTGGTCTCTGCCTGAGTTCACTGTCCCTTTGCTGTGGTCTGGAAATGCTCTCCAGGCAATAAGCTAGGGGAATCATAGCTCATCTCATTTGTTTTCCATCACTCGGGCATCACTGTCCTCCACTGCCTGATATCCAGTGTTTTGAATTTCATTGCTTCTTATATTTTGTCTGGTTTTTTAGTTGCTTCAGGCAGCAGGGTAAATACAGTTCCTGTTACCTAAGTGTCAATAATCAGAAATTTAACTTTAAAATAAAAACAATATTATTTATAACAGCATTAAAAATACTAAATCTTACAGATAAATCTGACAAAAGATGTGCAAGACCTGTACAATGAAAACTAAAAAACATTGCTAAGAGGAAAGTAAGACATGCATAAATAAATGGAGAGATATACCATCTTTATGTATCTATCCAAATTGACACAGATTCAATGCAATCCCAATCAAAATCCCAGCAGGAGTTTTTTGTCAAAATTGACTGGCTGATTCTAAAATCCATATGGAAATGCAAAGAACCTAAAATAGCCAGAAAAATTTTGATTTATTATAAAGCTACAGTAATCAAAACACAGTGTGGCATTGCCTTCAAAACAGACAAATAGATAAATGAAACATAATGGAGTCCAGAAATAGACCCACACATAAACGGTCAATTGATTTTTGACAAAGATTCCAAGGTAATTCAATAGAGAGAAAAAAATAAAAACCTAAAATATAAAATACCCGATGCCATATATAAAAATTAACTCAAAATAGATCTTAGACCTAAATGTAAAAACCTAATACTATAAAAATTTAGAAGAAAAGACAGAAAGTCTTTGTGACCTCAGACTAGGCAAAGATTTCTTAGATACACCAAAAGCCCAATCAATACAAGAAAAAAGTAAGTTGGACTTAGTCAATATAACTTCTACTCTTTGAAAGACACAGCTAAGAGAATAAAAAGACAATCCACAGGCTGGGAGAAAATACCTGCAAATCAGATATTTGATAAAGGACTTGTACCTAGAACATATAAAGAGCTCTCAACACTCAACAACAAGAAGATAAACAACCCAAAGATGGGCTAAAGATTTGAACAGATACTTCACCAAAGATGTGTAGGTGGCAAATCAGCAAGTGCAAAGATGCTCTATATTATTAGTCATTAGGGAAATGTAAATTAAAACCACAGTACGATATTACTACATACCTATCAGGGCATCTAAAACCAAAAAGACTGATCATACGAAATGTTGGCAAGGATATGGAGCAACTGGAATTCTCTTATAC
This sequence comes from Galeopterus variegatus, assembly GCF_000696425.1. Lineage (NCBI taxonomy): Eukaryota > Metazoa > Chordata > Mammalia > Dermoptera > Cynocephalidae > Galeopterus > Galeopterus variegatus. The sequence goes on along the minus strand of NW_007730799.1, from coordinate 91,492 downwards.
TGCTGGTCGGAGTGAAAATGGAACAGCCACACTGAAAAACAGTTTACCAGTTTCTCTGAAAAGTCGGACTACATCTGCTATATGATCCAGCCTTCCATTCCTAAGTATTTACCCAAGAATAGTGAAATCTTATGTTCATACAAAGACTTGTACAAGAAAGTTAACAGCAGCTTTATTTATATTAGTAAAAGACTGGAGACTTCTGGTCAAGATAGCGGAATAGATAGTCCCTGGCATCACTCTGTCCCATAAATCAACCAATTTACAACTATTAAAAAGCAACGAGTGCCAAGCTGGGGCTGCTAGAGCTCAGGGGAATAGGAGGAGAGACATATGGAGTTTATGAAGATGGAAGAAGCCACAATGAGAAAGCGAAAGGATTGCTCCCACCATTTTGAGCCCTGGCCATTTCAAGGCTGGCCCTGGTGAGCACACGGAGCAAGAGCTGGCGAAAGCCACGGGTGGGGCCGGACTGTGGCTCACTTGGGTGAGCGTGGTGCTGACAACACCAAGTCAAGGGTTAAGATACCTTTATCGGTCATCTTAAAAAAAAAAAGCCACAGCTGCACCCTTCAGATGAATTGCTTGGAGGCTGCAGGGGAGAAGAGGGCCTTGGTGGCCCTCAGACCAGCAAGACCACTAACAGGGTTCCCATGGACCCACACAGGACTGAGGAGCCACAGACGACTGAAAAAAGCAGCCACTCAGAGGCTGGTGAGTCATTGCAAGGGACCAGTGCATGGCCCGTCCCATGGGAAGTGTTTGCAGCACAGGCAGTGGGGGAGACAGGCCCACTGGGGGAACACTGCAGAACAGCAAGGACAGCTGACCTGCCCCCCAGTCAGTGCAGGACCACTCAGTGGAGACTGGACAGGAATATAGAACTGCAGGGGGAGCAGTCTGCTGAAAAGACACAGGCCCAGACCAGAGTTTTCACACAACCCAGGTGTACTGGGACTCACAAGACCTGGAAGTACATACAAGGTCAACCATTTAAACCTGAGCTGCACAAAAATCCTTCCCCAGGGAATCAGCAGCCAAGTAGCAATTTAGCTCAACCACAGGGTTCAAGTGCTGGTCCCCCCAGGAAGTTCCCCCATTTTAGAAGTAAGCAAATGACAACAAATTAGTTCCAGAGCAGAGTTTAAGTGGTGGGGATAGCTAATAATCCAACAGAATTGAAAGAAAAAACAAAATATCCACAGACCCAGAGACAAAGTTTGGTATTAACTAGTAAAGGTCTTACATCACCAAAGAACACCTATAAAACTTATAAGGACCAAAGCCCCCTGGGCTCTCAAGCCAGGGAGCAGGGAAGGCCAGGAGGCCTCGGCAACACCCCCTGACACCCATAACCAACCCAGCAATGACCACCAAGTCACTGCAGAAAGTGCCCCATGCTCCTGAGCAGTGGGCAATGGGGGGCCAAGTGCCTCAGCCACGCCCCCCCGACACCCACAACCAGCCCGGCAATGACTGAACCACCACTGGAAACCCCCTGGTCTCTCCTGAAGGAATGAGGGGGTGCCACGGGCCTCAACCAAGCCTCCCCTTCCTCCTTCTCCCACCCTATTTCCTTCCCTGTTCCCCTCTCCCCCTCCCCTCCAACTGCTCCACAACAACATCTTAGAATGAAAAGAAATAATAATATTAATAAACAAACTTTAAAAAAAAAAACTGGAAACATTCCAAATGCCCATCAACCGATGAATGGGTGAGCCGATTGTGGGATAGCCATTCAATGGAATTCTACTGAGCAACAGAAAGGAATGGACGGTTGATACATGCATGATATGGTTGAATCTCAAAATAATTGTGCTGAGTGAAAAAGCTGTACACACAAGAGTACAGACTATAAAATTTATAGAAAATTCTTGAAAATGCAAACTAATGTATAGTGACCTAAAGCATATATCAGTAGTTGCCTGGGGACTGGGTGGGGGGATGAGTTTGCAGAGCCTGAGGGAAGGATTACAAAGTAGTACAGTGAAACTTTGGCCAGTGATGGGCATGTTCATTTTCTTAATTATGGTGATGGTTTCATGAGTGTAAACATATGTCAAAACGTATCACATTGTACACTTTAAGTATGTGCAGTTTATTGTATGTCAACCACACCTCAGTAGAGCTGTTTTTTTAAAATGAGAGAAAGAAGCACAGAGATAAACCTGACCTGGACTCTGCTTCCAGCACCCTCGTGGGGTGGGGAAGGAGGGCTGTACAATGTAACCTAATCCAAGCCCGAGGCTGGAAGGGTGAATCTGGAAGGCAGAGTTTCAGCACAGATGAGGATGGGGATGGAGCCGAAGGCACGGAACCTTCTGAATTCCTGAAGTCACCCTCCCATATGACAGGCTGGCTCCACCTTATCTCCAATTGCCTTCTCTCTCCAACATTCTTTCATCCTCAGAAGTTTCCAGCCAAAAAGGACTTCCTGAATTGGGCGGGGCAGCCTGAGGAGGCAGGAACAATAGCTGAGCCCTGACTATTTTCATCCTCAGAAGTTTCCAGCCAAAAAGGACTTCCTGAATTGGGCGGGGCAGCCTGAGGAGGCAGGAACAATAGCTGAGCCCGGACTACGGTGAGGAGGCAGGAACAATAGCTGAGCCCTGACTATGGGGCCAGGCTCCCTGCACGCATTATTGTATTTAACCCTCCCATCAACCCAGTGTGAACTAGTTATCATAGTCCCATTTGACTGATAAAGAAACTGAGGCTCAGAGAAGTGAAATGCCTGGTCCAGGGTCACACGGATAATAGGTGATGGAGCCTCTCGGTCACAGCAGCCACTGCGGGTGCTTGCACGTGGGCTGGGGGACTGTCATGGGCAGGCTGTTTCAAGCCTCTCAGCACCCTGAGACTCTTATTTTGAAGATTCCACGCTACTCTATACGAGGCATATTAAACCCACAGATCCCATAGTGAGTATGATTTTTACTGTCATTTTTAATTTTATTCACAGTTTTCTTATTATATAATGGAGCAGAGACATGTCCTTTTTCCCCACTTTCAAGCATTTTCTTAAGCTATATATATATAATGGCAGAATGGCCCTATGGGAGTCTATTTGGGGGGTATGATGGGGGCCCTGGCTTTGTGGGCAAAGATGTGAAGGCCTAGTAAGAGGTCCTGGGCTCAAATACAGGTGTGCCTGGTTACTGCGGGCCGCTGTGCTGCCCACCGGGAAGCCTGGTTTGGCAGGCGTGCTCTGGAGTGCATACCCTGATGGCACTGCACCTGCTGTGTGAGCGTGGCCACATCATCTCACCTCTCTGAGCCTCAGGCTCTTCTGTGAAGTCAGAATCATAATACCTCCCTGACAGTGTCAATGGCAGTATTTGGTTCAATGGTATTTAAGGTCCTTTGTTGCTGGAGACATGTGAGGACTCAAGAACTAATGTCTGAACAGGTGCCGGAAACCCCATCCTGTCAGCCATTTCAGCACCCCCCTGGACTCTGGCTATTTTGCTTCGGAGTCAACTTACCTTATCAAGTCACAAGTCCCTGAGTCACCCCCAGCCCCACAGCCAGCTCCCCTGCTGTCCCTGCCACACTTCCTGTGGCCCTCCTCCACCCGCCTGTATTGTTCCCTGTCCCGCCACATTCAGGGACTCTTTGTCTCCCTGGGCCTGGCGACTGTGAGCCGCTGGGAACAGGAACTGCAGAGGCCCCTGGTCATTACCAAGAAGTCCACGTGGAGTGGAAGGAGACGTGTCAAGAGGCAGACAGCCTTGTCTGCCCAGCCTGGAATCCAGCTTCCAGCCACTGCCCCCATACCCCGTGCCAGAGGGCGGTAACAAGATCAGAGCAAGGGACGCCAGCCCAGCCTTGGGGCCCTGCCTCTGTGCTTTTATGGTCACAATGTTCACCCGCAATTATAGCAGGGTCCTCAATGCCCCTGTTGTGCCTTTACGGTTTTTGGATGTGGGGAAGTCCAGGGGCCTAGGGGAGGGGACAGGCAGCCAGGACACCAGAGGGGGAAGGGCACACTGGCACCAGACCTTTACAACAGGTATGTAAGTGCATCAGTGTTTTTACCACTGGTGTGGCCATGCCCAGCATGCCAGCTGAGGGGCTGCCCTGCAGGTTCAGACCCTTCTGCCTACTCAGGTGCCACCCCTTCCAGGAAGCCTTCCCTGACCCCACCAGTCAGTGTTAGGGACCCTTTCCAGTGGCTGTGCTTACCCTGTCATAGCACTTGTCACACCATGCTCCCCAATGCCTATTCATTTATCCATCACTTGAGATTTTCCCAGGAGAGGGATTCAGGCTGCCTTTTCCATCTCTACCTCCATGGAAGGGGCTGCACCTACCCATTTGTTAAATGAATAAAAGGCATCATCTACGTTCAATCCCTGCCTTCCCTCTCACAACAAGGTGCTCTTTGGTATGTTTGTATACCTTCTTGTGCCTCAGTTTCCTCCTCTGACAAATGGGAATAACAATGGCTGCCTAACGTTACAAACTTCTGGGTAAAGTGTCTTCCCCTCCCTTCTCACTAACCCTTAGGTGGAGCTTGAGCCACCACCCGCCACAGGCTCAGATGGAGTGGCAACTTTGGCTTTCTGATTGGAGGGCAGAGGGTCCCCTGAGAGGGACCATAACTACCTCACCCAAACTTGGCTGCTTCCCAGCCCCTTCTTGATCTGCTTAATGCAGGGTCTATTGCCCCTTGGAAATTCTCAGGCCCTCTATTGTGCCACTGATGTATGTGCTGCACACGAGAGGGTCACTGTCATCATAATGGGAACTACATTTACAATGGGCTTTGGGACTCACACACCTGATCTCAATCCACACAACCATCCTGTAACATCGTTAACAGCAACCACCCATTTTACAGATGAGAGAAGGAGACTCCAGAAGTCCCACAGCATGAACTATGCATAAACGTTGAAGGGGTGCTTAGGGATCCTGCCCACATTTGCATTTTGACCTGAAGGAAAGCCTGAAGTGAATGGAATGACTCACTAATGGTGGGATTTCGACAGTAGCAAAAGGTGAGGAAGGGGGAATTGAGGGATAGCTAGGGGGCTTTCCCTAGGCTTTGAAACCTGATCCCACAGATGATCATTGCCCCCTCTACCTACAGTTAGACCTGGAACAGCGCCGTTGCACCCTTGTCAACCCTGCCCATGGAGGATGGGGGGGGGCAGGACTTGGCCCAGGGTCTGTACTAAGCTGGCTCTCCACCCCATTCGTTTTTATAAGTTCAGGCAGGAGAAGAGGCCGGGAGAAAAATCTGCTACTAATAAGGAAATCAATTAGTTGGTGTGCATGTCGTGAAATGTTTCAATAAAGATCTGCCTTTTGGGGATTTCTTTCCTGCCCTTTTAATTTTTTTTTCCCCAAAGAGATCTGGTTGGAGCCTGAACACGTTTCCAGCGTCCTCCCAGGCTCCCTGTCAGAGAGAGGCGGCGCGGTAGTGTCTGGAGCTGATTACCAGGAAGACTGTGCTACGCAGCCCTGCTGGCATCCTGGACGCCTGGAGGGTCCCCTCCTCTGCCCTGGGCAGCCACACTCACAGGGCTGTCGAGGAGGTTTCTACCCACCCCAGGTCCTGAGTCGAGCAGGCTGAGAAGAGTCTTCATTTCCCTCCAACACACGCAATGACACAGATGCACAGTCACTCCAAATCACACAACCACGCACATGCACTCACACATTTAATTATACACATAACATACTCCTAGACAGTTCAAATTGCACACAGACACACATATCACAATCACCTATACACATGGACAAACACACCCCCAACACACACAAATAGACATTCGTAATCACGCTTCCCCATATACGTATCACACACAATCACACATATGCCCCCAATATACACACCTACATATACAGTCACTCACCCATAATCTACACACATACCCTCACACATGCAATTACACCCACATACTCACCATCCCCCACATGCAATCACACATACCTAATCACACCATCACTCACATAATCTCACACGCGCACACACCCCTAATTGCCCATAGTTGCACACACAATCACACGTGTGTACTTGATGTGAGAGTTCAAGAATGTCTGAGCCAACATAGATCTTCAAGTCTTCTATTCCAACCCCCCTCACATTACCAGTGGGGAAAGTGAGGCCCAGACAGACAGTTTGAATTGCACAAGTGGCACCTCTCTGTGTAAGGATAGATAGTTAAAGATGTCTTGGGATGAAAAACAATGACCAGAGGATCTGAGGCTGAGGGAAGGCAGGAGAGAGGAACTCATCTGGATCCCAGCCCCCAAAGAACTTCAGCCAAAATCTTCTAATGAGGAAATGTAAAAATAATAATCAGGAATGAATCTGCAGAGCCCCATAATTCCCCCAACCCCTGCCCAGCCTGGAGAACAGCAGGGTCTATTGGAAGCACCAGGCCTCAGTGGGGAGACAGATCTGGCTTCCTGAAGCGTGGCCCTGCCATTCACTTGCTTGGGTGACCTAGGGCAACGTACTTTACCTCTCTGAGCTTCAGTTTTCCCAACTATAAAATGGGAATAAAAATTGGCCTCAGGTTGTGGGAAAGGACAAGTTAATGTTTCCAGAACATCCAGAACTGTGCCTGGCAGATAGTAGGTGCTCAACCAAGTCTACTACCTTTTCCCTCTGGCCCCTTACTCAGGCCACAACTTTGCTGTGTGACCGGGGGTGAGTCCGTTCTCTCTCTAGACTGTTACCTCCCCATCTAAACAGATTTCTGAAGCCAAATAGCAATGAGCTTCTCTGCTGAGAGCTGGTGAGCAGAGTGGGCCTACGTGGTCACCAAGGCGATGGCCTGGAACTTGCCCCTGAGATCCCAGGCCTCCAGGTTGGAGGAGAGCAGGGCTATCACCCTCAAAGAGGAGGGTTTGAGCAGGGCTCAGCCTTTGTCAGTCCCGGCATGGTGAGGCTGGTATTTGAAATATTCTTTGAAGGGCTGAGAGACGCTGGGAGGTCTCAGGGTAAGCTGGGAGGAGGGATGCGGTTGCCTAGGAAACCATGTGTTTTCACTTTTCTGAGAGAGGGGGAGCCTGAAGAGGAAGGGCCTGGGGTGCACATAAGTGGAGGGGAATGGGGGGAATGTGTGCCTTTGGGGGGGAAACTGGGGGGAAAGGGAGGAGGCCAGTGGAGAAGGGGCTCAGTGAGAGGCTTGAGGGAAAAGTTTATGGGCCCCCCATGCCTGAGGGCAAATGGCAGGCCCAGAACCACAGAGGTGCTCGACAAAAGTACAGATTCCCAGGCCCTGCCCTGGACCCACTAAGTGGGAAGGTGTGAGGCTGGAGGGGAGCAGTGGGGTGGGGGGAGGGAAATCTGTGTTATTTGCCAGCCCCTAGCCTGGTAACACTGGGAGGATGTCACGGGTGTCACATTAGGAAGGACAGTGGGCCCCTCTCAGGACCTCAGTGTCTTCATCCATAAAAACAGGGTGAGAGGAGGTTGGAGCAAGTGAACCCAGAGGCCCCTCCAACTCCTTTCCCGGGAGGCTGTGGCAGGGAGGCAGCAGCCTGGGCTTTTGTGCCAGAAGGATCTCAGCTCAAATTCCAGTTCCCCCAGTTACTGACGTAGTCTTGGCCTCATCATTTCCCTGAGCCGCAGTTTGCTTGACTGTAAAATGGGCATAACACCTATTATTATTACTAATGATTTCATTAACCTGGTGAAGCAACAGTCACATAATGTGAAACATGCTCTTCTGCCCTTGCCTTGGGTTGTAAGGGTCTTCTCAATCAGGCCCCAGCTTACCCTTTCACCCCCGCCTTCCCCAGCCACCCCGACATCCTTCTGTGGCTCTACCCCAGACTCCCCACATGGGCTCCAGGCCTCTGCCTGTGCTGGGCTCCCTGCCCTCCTCTCCACCCTCTTCCTTCTCATCGCCCCAGACCAGCTCAACATCCCTTCCTGGGTCTTCCCTGGCTTCTCCTCCCCCAGGTCTCCACAGTGCCTGCTCCGTCCCTGCTCTCTCAGCTCAGCATCCTCCCAGCCAACACACAGCAACTGGGTACTGGGTTTGTTGAGTGGCTGCATGAAATCAGCTCAGAGGTACCTTCAGGTATCGGGCCCCACCGGGCTGACCCTCCTTAAAGCCCCGAGAGCATCCCCAGCATATTCATCTGCATCCTCCGGGGATGCTTCCGGTGCCTGCTGTGGCAGGGGGTGCGGAGGTGTCTACCGTCCTCATCTGACTGTCCTGTGGTAGTGCTCGCCCTTTTTTCACGTAGGAGGTGCCAGTCCTCCATCACATAGGGGCTGAAGGTGGCATGGGTGCTACCTTAGAGAGAGAGGTTTCCTATAAACTGAGATGAGGAGAGCATTCAAGGCACAGGGGTCAACCAGAGCAAAAGGTGACCAGCGCCAGTGTGGCTGAGAACAGAAACACTGCTGGGAGTAGGGACTCAGCTGTCCCCACCCCCAGCCGCTGGAGAAACCCAGTGATTTTTGCTGTGTCAGGGCCAGGGTCCCACAGCCCTGGAAGTGGGCACATTCTGGGCTGGCCCTTCCTCTTTGCCACCAGCATCGGGCCCTGAGAAAAGAAAGCCTTTCTAGGCCCAGGCTGGGGAGGACCTTGATGGGCATGGGGCATGACTTTGGCCAGTTGGTGACCGTCTTTAGATCCCAAGTATCTCTTCTATAAAACAGGGATGGGCAATCTATCAAAAAGGCGCTCCAGATGCTCCCACATCAGCTGCCAAGGGGGTGCCCGGGCCCCTTCAGCGGCCACCAGCTCCGCCCCAACCTCCTGCTCTTCGGGCCCCGCCACCCCCAGTTCTGCCCTCTGGGAGCCTCGAGGGACCAGCCCGCCAGCGCGGAGCCGGAGCGGGAGCCGGGTGGGGACTGAGGCCGGCCAGCCTGGGAGGCCGGGGCGGCGGGAGACAGCGCGGAGACAGGGCCCGATAAGGCGGCGGCTCCGCGGGCGGCCCCGCCCCGCCCGGCTGGGTCACAAAAACCAAACTCAAACATCCGGCGGCGCGGGGACGGCGGGCCGGGCGCCCAGGCCGGGGGGCCCCCCGGTTAAGACCCTGCCTCGCCTACAGGAGGCTGGGGGGGGGGGACTGGGGGGCGGCTCGACCCTGCTGCGCCCCACTCCGGTAGGCCAGGGACATGGGGCTCCCCTCCCTGGTCTCATCCCTGGTGGCCCCAGGATGGAAGGGAGGGGTGTCCAGGAACTGACGCGGGCAGGGGTCACTGGGAACTTGGCATGGAGCGGCCTGAAGCCAACAGGCCCTACCACCCTCCTGCCCTGGGGGATTCACCGTCCCAAGATGAGGATGCATGGGACCTAACCCTCAGCCCCACCCCGGCTGCACTTCCAGACTTCCAAGGCCAGTGCAGGGCTGGTTACCAGCATTTACTGACCACTTGCTGTGTGCCCAACAATTATCTTTATCTCTTTCATATAGTTAGGAAGACAAAGAGACTGGCACCAGAGGCTAAATCCCCTGGCCGCTCCAAGTATCACACTCTCCAACTTCTCACGGGTCTCCATAGACCACATTGCTCTCTGTACTTCCTCCAGTCCTTTCCTGTCCATGTTTTCGTTCATTCACACTCATTCATTCAAATTTGCTAGGCGCCTACTCTGTGCCAGGCACCGTGCCTGGTTGCAATTTATGGAGGATGCAGTAGAACTGGCTCCTGTGTCTCACAGCACTTCACATTCTAATGAGAAAGAGAGATAAGAAGCACAATTAGAACGTTATCTAGGGCTGTGAGGAGTGTTTCCCGTAGGGTACAGTGCATCGAAAACGGGAGAAACTGAACTACTTGGGGGTGGGGAGGGGGTGTTCAGGGACGCCTCCTTTAGAAGGCCCCGTTTGCTCAGAGATCCGAGGGCTGGATTGACCCTGGTGAAGAGATGAGTGTGGTAGTTATGGTGATACTTGCTTGGCGTGTGGCTGTCCAAGTGCCACCCCCCATTTTTCAGGATAAATGTAGAGAAAAATAATTCATAGAGTCAGACCAGAGTAACCTTTGAGTTCCCACCTCACTCAGCTTCTGATTCCAGCACGTTGATGATGGGCTCTGGGACAGGGGTCTTCTTTCCTCCAGGCCTCAGTTTCCTTGTCTGTTTTCTAGTCCCAGGACTGGAGCAATTGCTCCCAAGAGTCATTTCTGTCTGCCAGCCAGGCCTGGTGATCTCCAGCACTGGCTGGACCATCTCTGTGCCCTGACCCCTGGAGACATATCAGATGGCCAGCAGGCTGGCCCAGATGGCTGGTGAACTGGGCAGTCAGAATCTCTAGCCCATTGCTGTCCTTCCCCGTCCCACTCCCCCATGGTCCCCGTGAGCTTCCCCAGGCTAAGGCAGCATTGTGCACTGTAGCAGGCCAACTAAGCCAAACAAACAGGTGCAGGTACTTCACCCAGCCTTTCCAGCTGAGCCGCATCAAGTACCAACTACAGGCTGATTGCACCAAGATGCTGAGACCTGGGCAGTGGTGGGGAGGCCTCCCAGGCCACTGACTTTTAGGGTCATCCAGTCATTGACTCCCTCTTTCGTTCATTCATTCATTCATTCCATAAATTCGCAGAGCATTCTCTAAATGTCAGGCATTGGGCCAGTGCTGGGGTTTCAGTGTTGAGCAAAACAGCCTCTATTTTCAAATTGCTCCTGGGCCGGCAAGGACATAATTCCCAGAGTGCTGTCAAGATACAAGCACTGTGAGGTGAGATCCCAGAATAAGGCATGAGCCCTTCTGGTCTGCAAGATCAGGGAAGACTTCCCAGAAGTAGCAGCCTTTGGAGCAGGCCTTGAAGGGTAGGCAGGAGCAGGCCAGACAGAAAAGAGAGGCAGGGCATCCCTGGCAGAGAGTACTACAGCAGGAGCAAAAGCAGGGGGCGGATTAGCGTGCTGATCATTGAAATCACAGGATGAGCACCGGGAAAGGCCAAAGAGATCAACTTGTCCAATCCCCTCATGTTACAGATAGGGAGACTGAGGCCTGGTCAGAGCCCAGGTGCAGCTGACATTGCTCTTGCAGGACGAGGGATCTGAAAACTTTGCCAAAGATGATGTAAATCACCAAAGGCTCTAGGTTCAGGGACAGCTGAAGACAGGTGTCCCAGGCAAAGCCTATTTCTTTGCAAGCGTCCTGTAAGGAGTCATTTGTGTTTTTATTTTTTATGGCCCACCTTTATTTGGTTAGTTATCTTTACTAATATAATAAGCACCCAAGACCCTAGAGCTCTTTTCTATCCCTAACTTTTTGATAGCACTGAAGGAAGGAAAAAATATACTGGAGCTTCAGCAAGAGAGCTTTAGGGTAGACATGAGGAAGAACTTCCTGAGGGTAAACCAAGTCAGGCACAGAAACTAAGGCCAGAAAGGAGGCACCCATAGGACCCAGCTCTCTCCCGACTCTGAGCTAACTCACCCGTCCCACAATTGTGCCCCAATTAACCTATGTGTCAGTGTCTCCCATGAGAAGGGCCATGAGCTCTGAGGTCTCTTCTGAGGCCCACAGTGGTTCAGATTTAGGGCACAGACCTGTTCGGGAGTCTAATGAAGACTGTCGACCCTCTCTCAAAAAAACTCTCTGCCTGTCCAGATTTCACCTGCAGTTTCAGTGGTTCCTGGAGCCTCTGAGGCCTGTCTGCAGACCCCCCGTTGTGGTGGGAGGAGTCTCAGAAGCCAACAGGCCTGAGTTCCAGCGCAGGCCCCGCCACTCGCCAGCTGTGTGACCTTGAGCCACTTGACCACTTTTGGCCTCAGTTTCCCCACAAGGTGTGGCAGGAAATTGAGTAATGCATGTAAAGCACTGGGCACGGAGAGGCAGGGGATATGTGGGAATCCTTCCCTCCCTCCTGAAGGGCAGGCCCATCAGAGATAGCAGACAAAAAGACAAACCCCTGCAAAAATTCCCTCCATAGTGGAAGACTGGGGCTTCTGTTTGCTTTCCAGCCTTTCTACAAAGAACGCACATTACTTGTATATAAAAAAGGATGTCAAAGGAGAGAAATAGGACTGAATTATGAACAAGCCTGTCCAGTGAAGCCACACTCTAGGTATGGCACTGGGACCAGATCCCTTCACGTGCCTGTTTTGTTGGGGAAGACAACAGGAAGCTGTGTGCTAATGGGGAAGGAGCCCTGAGATGGGATTCTCTGGACCTGTTTCCTTCCCCCTAAAGTGAGGAGGGAGGCCTCAGTGTATCCCAACAACCCCTCCAGCTTCCAGCCTATGGAAGGGTGGTTTGAGGTCCCAGGACACTGAGTGCTCTCCCCGCCCCCCAGGCTAGGGAGGGCCGGGGTTCCTGGGCCTGGCCGTGGGCTGGAGCTGCTGGGGTCAGGTGGCGGGAGCCCATAGCTGAGCCGCCGGCCTGGAGACTGAGACTGGAGATGTCTGCTCCCGGCTGGCCGCCTCCCAGGGGTGCTAGGCTGGGAGCCTGGCTGGCCCCAGCTTTCCCCAGGGCCTGATAAACCAGAAAAAAGAAAGCATGCTGTGAAGGGAAGGAAGCACCAGCAGACAAAGGAGGGAAGGGCACACTGATTCCATCGGCTCCAGGCCCTCAGCCACCCTGGCGGGCTGGGCAGGGCAGGGCAGAGCATGCAGACGGGCAGCCTGGGGAGCTGGCGGCAGGATGCTGGGAGCCCCACTGCCTGGGGATCAGTGCCTGCCTGTCCTAGTGCCCAAGCTGGCGGGGGTGGTGGTTGGGACCAGGCCAGTGGCGACAGGCCCCAGCACACTAGCCCCACCATCGCATGGAGCCTGCCCACAATGTATCCCATGGTCAGGTGATGTCTTGGAGGCTCTGAGGGGGCCAAAGTTCCACAGCCAGTCAGTGGCAAAGCCAAGCTGGGACCTGATTCTCTGGCTCCAAACTCCATGCTCCTTCCCACCCTATACCTTACCCTAGTCTGCTAGAACCTGATTCTGTTGTCTGAGGAGGCAGGAAACCACTCAGGCATAAAAATAAAATATACCCAGCTCACATACTCAGTCATGTACTACGTTATCTGACTTAATCTTCACAAGGGCGAATGAGGTCAGCTATGTTATTATGCCCACTTTACAGATGAGAAAACTAAGGCTTAGAGAAGTTAAGTAATGTATCCCAAAATCCAAGCAAAGCAACTTCCTTGGGAACCCAGAGGGATGAATGAGGCCTGGGTGGACTAGGAATTCACAGGGGGAGCTTCCATATGGTCTCTGCCACTTACATCCAGCTGCTCTGTCCACAAGCAGGACAATGAACCCTAACTGCTCCAGGCTGGTGAGAGGAGTGCAGAGAATCTGAGCAAAGGCTCTCTGCAGGGCTGGGATCCATCAGTGAGGCTCTAGCCTGCCCAGCCGGGTTCAGCTGGAGGTTTTCAGGCATGCCTGCTGCAGTCCGACACTGACCACCAGCCCGGCAGGCCTTCCTCATAGACTCTGCCACTCCAGATGCCCACCAAAATCAGAAATGAGGGGCTAGGTGAGTGAAACAGGTGAGGAACAAAAGCCAACCTAAAGGCTAGTCACTGCTGTGGGCCACTGGGGCTCCATCCTTCTGGGGACCCTCCAACAAGTGTGTAGGATGCAGCTTAGAATTGGTCCCCTGCAAGATGGAAGGGAAAACATCACCCACAGTTCCCATCACCTGGGGCAGAAAGCAAGCACTACCATGGGCCACAAGGCAAGGTGCTGTCAGTTTACACCTGCACAGAGCTAGTCGTCTTAGCAAGAGCTGGAGGAAAAAGGTGAGCTGAGTAAATGGGAAGTAGGGCTCAAGAGGTGCCTGATACCACGTCCCTCCGATGCAACCCTCTTCTCAATCAACACTCCCAGGGCCAGGGGTACCCAAGCATGGGCCAGACCCAACGCCTGCCCTCTAGGAGCTCAGCGCCAGTGTGGGGCCTCACAGACATTCTCCCACAGGGAGATAATGATAACCAGACCCACCAGACCCACCACCCCCTAAGCGCTTCCCAGGCCCAGTCCGAGCCGAGACTCTCTGGGCTCCCTGCAGCCGTCTGCTTTGAGCTCAGCACACCCCAGGAAGGAGATTCAGTCAAACAGCAAGAAAAAAGGTTCGGATATGAGTCACCCTGATGGCTCCACTCTCGATAGTGGAAACAGGGCCCTGAAGTACCTAGCATATGCTGCCAGTAGGGGAGAGAGCAGTGAGCGGGGAGTCGAGAGAACTGGGCTCCCGTCATGGCTGTCCACTCCATGCTGTGTGAGCCTGGGCATGGCATGTCCCTCTCTGGGCCTCAGGAGGGTGGCTGGGGAGTTGGGCCAGCCAGTTCTTGAGGGCCTCCTAGCCTGATGAGCTGTGATTTTAGGTCTTCATGAGATGCTCTTGGGGACCCCAGGGGGGGTGATCGTGGGGATACACAAGGGACAAAGAATGGGCAGGGGTGAGGTTTGCGCAGCCTTCTCAGTGCAGACCCAGTCCTAGCCTGATGAGCTGTGATTTTAGGTCTTCATGAGATGCTCTTGGGGACCCCAGGGGGGTGATCGTGGGGATACACAAGGGACAAAGAATGGGCAGGGGTGAGGTTTGCGCAGCCTTCTCAGTGCAGACTCATCCTCACCTCCTCCGGGCAGCCTTCTCTGACCCTGGGGGCTGTTCTTTGAGGCCCTCCAGTATTCCTGTCCCCACCAGGAGCACTGAGAAGGCCTTAGGCCTGGAGTGAGACTCTGGGATGGTCTTAACCTCTCTGAGCCTCCATGTGCTCCTCTACCAAATGCAGAGTGGAGGAGGAGCTGTGGGGTGAAAAGAGGAAGCAGGACAAGGCTAGTGGACTCTGGGTGTTACAGCTGGGATGAAGCGACAGGATCCTACCTCCTCCCCTGCCACCACGTGTCCCAGCCAGGGCATTGGGCAGAGAGGACCCCTGACTCAGTCAGGCACTGGGACACTGAAAACAGGGTTAGTGCTGAGCCTGGGGTGACCTAAAATGCCAGAGATAGGGGCTGGAGGAGAATCCAAAATACAAAACAAACACATAACCACCCCCAAAGGAAAAGTCCAGAGTCTGAATTTTAAACAGGAAGAACTAGGCGTCAGGCTGAGAGGAAGATAACAGGGCCCGGCTAAGCAATGGAACAACAGAAAAAGAGCTGAGGAAAGCTGCGGGGGAGGGCATTCCTGCCCCAAGCTTGGGCCCTTCCTGGCTCTCCCTTGCCCCCAGGATCCAGGGTGCCAGGGTCCCCATTGCCACATAGTGACAGGGGCACAGGCCCACCTGGGGCAGTGTGGGAGTTCTTCTTGGAGGTGCACCATGCTATGCAGTTAAGAGCATGGGTTGGAGGGTCAGGCAGACCAGAGCTGGAATCCTTGGGTAGGTGAAAATGTGGCTAAGAATAACTGAAGGTGTAGAGAGGACTAAGGGAGACCAGCAATGTCCAGGGCTGGTGCACAGTAGGGCTGTTCTAGTCAACAACACACTACATCCTCAGCCTTGGTTTTATCATCCCAGAGACACCAAGGGCCACAGACCAATGCTGCAGGACTCTCCCCGCTCTGAAGGTGTAGAGAGGACTAAGGGAGACCAGCAATGTCCAGGGCTGGTGCACAGTAGGGCTGTTCTAGTCAACAACACACTACATCCTCAGCCTTGGTTTTTATCATCCCAGACACGCCGGGGGCCACAGACCAATGCTGCAGGACTCTCCCCGCCTTTGGAAACACTCAGGACACACAGGTCCTTGCCCTCGACAGATCCTGGCAACCTGATGAATTGAAAATAGTCCTTATGAGGCTAGATGGACAGCCTCTAACCCGCGCTATTAGTTTGTTCGGGCTGCCATGACAAAGTACCACAGACTGAGTGGCTTAAACAGAAAGTTATTTCTCACCGCTCTGGAGGCTGGTAGTCTGAGATCAAGGAGTCAGCAGGGCTGCTTCCTTCTGAGTCCTCTCTCCCTGGCTTGTAGACGGCTGTCTTCTCCCTGTGTCTTTACATGGTCTTCCCTCTCTGCTGGTCTGTGTCCCAATCTCCTCTTAGGGAGGACACCAGTCAGATTGGATCAGAGTCCAACCTAATGACCTCATTTTACCATAATCACCTCTTTAAAGACCCAGTCTCCAAATACAGTCACATTTTGATGTACTAGGGGTTAGGACTTCCGCATATGAATTTTTGGGAGACACAATTCAGTCCATAAAACCTGCCAACTCTCCGTGTGCCACGCTGCCCCATTCCAGGCTGCATCTCAAATCTGCTTGGGCACTGGAAGGAGTTATAACTGTCCTGAAGTCCAACCCTTGTTTTCAAGAATGGGGAAGTGACTTATCCCAGGTGATGCAGCAAAGAAAAATATCCATAAAGTCCAGGCTCTTGTTCACACACCCAGAGAGAAGATAATCCAAAGAGGACAATCTTAAATTCCTCACCTGAAGAAACCCAAATGATGAAGTCCTCATGTCCTGTGTGCTCTACCAGCTCAGCAAACATTGGAATTGAAGACTTTGATGAGGGAAGGGAAGAGACAGAAGTCAGCCTGCACCTTTCCTGGAGGGCTGAAAGAAAACAGCAACAGCTAACATCTATGGGCACTACTGTGTGCCAGGGACTATTCAGAGCACTTTGCATGTATTAACTTGCTTAAGCCTCACAACGACCCGATAATATATGTGGCAATTCTCATAACCACTTTGGGGAAGGGGAAACTGAGGCACAGGGAACTTAAGTGACTTGCCCATTGTCATACGTCTGACAAGAGTATTCGTGGCAGCACCAGGATTCAAACCCAGGCAGTGTGGTTCCAGGGACCGTGTTCTCAGTGACAACGCTTTACTGCAGGCGAGGTGTCATGGCATGAGCCCGAGGCTGGTCACCCAGCCTGACACTTCCACCACTAGCTGTGGGACTTTGGGCAATAGTTCCCCCATCTCTGGGCCTCAGTGTCCCCACCAATCATATGACAGATAAAATAAGATGACCCCTAAGTCCAAGGCATGACACTCCCTTCCCTCTTTCTTGACCCTTCGAGATCTTCCCCAGGTGCAGAAGAGCAGCCTTTGGCCTCACTGCCATGGAACAAAGCCTCAGGGACTCAGGGTCTGGAGGACTGTGCAGGGAACTAGGCAGGTTCTAGGCCACATTGCCTCTGTGTGTCCTCCACACCAGGTGGCCCTGGCCGGAGAGCAGCAGAAGAGGAAAGGCAGCCCTAGCTCTGCAGGAGGCCCTGCGAGAGGCAGGAGAGTTGGGTGAAGGCGAATCTGTGCCTGCCCCATGGGAGCTGGCCCCTCTCCCGCCCCCAGCCACCATCCTTGAGACCCCTCCAAGCCTAAGCTGTCAGGGAGTGGGCCTCACTTCCTGAAGGCCTCCTGAGTCTCCCGCTCCACTCCCAGGTGGCAGGAATCTCATGGTGTTACCAGTGTCTGTGTCACTGAGACAGCTTGGATGTATAGTGGCTGTCTCATCGAACCACAGCACACCCATCCAAGGATGCCCCACAGCTGCGAAAGAAGAACACCGGAGACCAACATTTACTGACAAGGTGAAATGTTATACAGCCAGCTGTTTTCAGTTTGCTGCTGTTGGTGTTGGTTGGAGCCTGGGCTGTGTGACAGGGAGTGGGAAAGCCAAGGCTGGGACGAAAGGTTGGGGTTCCTGCTGCGTAATAACTTCGTATAGCATACATTTCTATAGTCCTCAATACACATACACAAATAGGTATTTTGATACACGTGCATAGAAAAAAGCCTGGAAGGAACTCCGCCTGTGTGTAACAGTGGCCTCCCAGGGAGTTGCGGCTATGGACTGTCCTTCTCTCTCTCTTTCTGCTTCTCTGTATTTCCTTACACTTGTAGTAAAGTTATTTTGGGGACAATAAAAAGATAATTATATATGAATATGTGAAAAATAGAGAAATCTTAGAACCTTACACAGAGTTTGGACACCTCCTGTAACAACCTCTTCTCTCACGTCTGCGCCTGTCACCCTCTAGTTTTTCTGAGCTCTCGTCATGAACCTCACACATGCCCTTCGCTTTCTAATTTTCAAAGAAAAGTCATGTGCGTTATATCCTTTCTCAGGGGACAAATGAGGCCAGTGATTACCATTGACACATTGTACAGATGAGGACACCAAGGTGCAGAGGGCTGTAACTTGTTCTAAGGTCTTCCAGCAAGTGAGAGGCAGGGTGGGCTTCACCCTCTGCCTCTAGATCCCTCCAGTCTGGGGGCCCCATTGGGGACTTGGGGTGTCTAGGCCAGAGCTTTGGAAGTCAGGGGGCTGAGGGCAGAAGGCATTGGCCTAGACTCTTCTGTCTCCAAATGAATCACTATCTTTCTTTGAAGCTTTCTGCCTAGTTTGCCCAACTGCAGGATAGAAGAACAAGCCTGGCCTTCTCCCTCCCCACCCCCTATGAAAGGATCCATCTAAGTGGGAGGAATCTCCTCCTGGAAATACGGTGTGGGGCTGAGCCACATCCTGTTTGGTCCTACACATCTGGCGCGGGCCCCAGAGCCAGCTTCCTGTCCCCACCACCCTCCCGCTCTTCTTGATGCCCACAGCACTCCCCGCAGCGACTCTGGCTCCTTCACAGTGGTGCTTGGTAAGTGCACAGACTGGATGGGAAGGCCAGGAGGGGCGAGGACACAGCTCCAGCCCAGGCGCCAGGAGCCTTGGGCTCTAGCCCCCATCCTGCCACTGTGTGACGCAGAGCAGCCAGTCCCCCTCTCTGGACCTCAGTTTCCTCCTCTGTAAAAGAGGGTGAAAGACATGCTTCTATAGCCCTTCCAGAACAAGCATTAATTGAGCACAGAGCCCTGAGAAAAGATGCAAGCTAAGTACTGGCAGCACCATGGCTCCCAGAGCCTGTGTGTGGACCAGGGACGAGCCTCCCAGGCAGATCATCACCCAGTGTCTGGAAAAGAGCTCTAAGTTTGCACTTGGAGGCACAGCATAGCCACTTAATGGGGTGACAATACTTCCCTTCCCTGGGCCTCGGGTTTCCTCTATAGAAAATGGAAGGTCAGTTGCAAAGGCCCTGGAAGGCAGTTTTTACAAAACAACCACCACAAAAACAACAGCATCTCTGGCTTTGCTTCTGGCCTGGGGGATGAAAAGTCAGAGATGGCCAAGAATAACAGTGGACTTACGTGGGCCGCGGCTTTAGAGATTAGACCTGATGTTCCCAAATATCCGATGTGATTGCTGCCTCCCCAAACCTTGCTAAAAGGTGGGTGAGGTCAGTGAGCAAGACCCAGAGAGGGAGAGTGTCAGGGAGGGAGGGGCAGGGCCATCTGGGAACCCAGAGCACCAGCCCCAGGCCAGTTAGGCCCTGTGACCCTGGAGCTGCCCTGCTGGTTCCACATCCACAGTCTGAGCAATGTGGCCGTGGAACAACAATAGTATCATTAATAACAACCAACACTTATGAATCACACACCTTGGGCCAGCAATAGCAAGTGCCTTATTTGAATTAACTCATTTAAACTTCAGGCAGCCCTATGAGGGAGGTTCTTTTATTACTCCCTAATTTGAAAATGAGGAAACTGAGGCAAAGGGAGATCACAAAACATGCCTCAGTGCAGGCAGCTAGCATGTGGCAGAGCTGGGGTTGGACCCAGCAGCCTGGCACCTGTGCTCACTGTCTTGAGCCACTGTGTCCTGATGGCTCCCCAGACAATGGCCCAGGGTATATGAGGAACTCTCAGGCCTTGCCCCCCCCCAGTGAGCCTTCCCGCTGCTCCCTCTCTTTCTGCACGCATGTGGCACTTCCCAGCCCCTGACTGCAACTCACATTAGGAATATAGGACCTGCACCCCATTATTAACCCCACAACAGCCTCATGATGAAGCCGATGCCATCTCCATTTTACTCCTCTCTGGGCATCTCCCAAAGGCTGAATTAAGCAAGTGCTGAGACACGTTGTGTGCATACAACTGTCTGCATAGAAAAGCTGCTGGAAGAATGCTTCCCAATGAGTTAACTGTGCTTACCTTGGGGTGGTAGGGCTTTAGTTCCCACTTTATAGTTGTTTATTTTTTTCAAAATTACAATCACTTGCATCATGTCTACAGAAATAATAAAGTTGTTTTCGAAAGCATATTAGAGTCAAAGCCAGGCTGGAACCCAGGTCTGTGGGGCTCCAGTTCCCGAAAGCTTTTCCCTTTTCTGTTGCATCTCACTGAAATAGCTGCTGGCCCTGGGAGGTAGCCAGGCATGGGAAAGATGGTGTCCTCCCTAATCAAGGCCCTGCCACCCCCATGAACCCTCATTTGGAGGAGGCGGCAGCTTATACTTTGGCAAAATGGAAGTCATCCTAAGCAGAATGACCCTGAGACTATTTAGACCATCGGCCCATTTCTGATGCCTTAAATCCCACCCTTAACACTTTATAAACAATGATCATAAATAATTGGCAGAGTGACTATCAGTGGCTTTTAAAAAATCTCTGTATATTCTGACAATGACCATTATTGCTTTACAATAAGAAAAATAATTTTTCAAAGTTATAAAATTAACTAAAATCCAAGCTCTGATTCTTAGCCTGGGACATAAAAGTTTTCTTTATTCACCCCTCCACGTGAAGGCTCTATGCTAAACCCTTTACAAACATTACCCATAGTCTTCATAATATCCCTGCAAGAAAGGGACTATTATGTCCACTTTGAAGTGGAGAAGTTGAGACCACTGAGAGGCTGAGGCTAAGTGACTTGCCCAAGGTCACACAGCCAAGAAGTCACCAGACTGCATTCAAACTCAGGTCTGACTCCCAAATCCCTGTGCTTGCTCTTCCCAGAGGCCGCCCCTTCCCCCAACCCTTTCGTCCGCATCCCATCCCCACCTCACTGTTCTGGAGAAGGCCTCGCCCCTCCCTGCCCTCCACCAGTCTGGCCTTCAGCATCTGCCAGTCCATCCCCCGGCCACCACCATGGGAGGAATTGGTTAACGTTCCTTCCATTCAGATCCTATAAAACGCTCGGGTCCAGCTGGCCACATCCACACTGTAATTAGAAGCACATTTCCGTGGCTCGGCAGTGCCCATGCCAGACAGGGCTAGCATCACGCCCCCTGCGCCTGCCAGGAATACCCACCATGTAATTTCTGCCCTCTTGGCAAAAGGCGTTCTTTGTCCTTCCCAAACCACACAAAAACCCCCTCCAGGGGGCAGAGTCCAAGCCCCAGAGTTCAGGGCCAGCCTCCAAGACCTCCAAGTCTTGGGCCCATGGGAAGGAGTCAGGGTCCAGCTCCAGGCTGGGCTCAGAACCTAGAACACAGTATATGGGAGCAGAGTCGGGACCCAGACAAACCTCGCCCGGAAGCCAGGGAGGCCACACACTCTTCAGGGTGCCAGGTGAAGGCCCAGCTCTCCTGACCCCCAGAATAGGCCCTCTCCCCCACCCCAGTCCTCAAACAGGTCCCTCAGCAAACACAACACCCCTGCTTGCGTTGAGCCCATTTTCTGCACAAAGCTGCGTGCTGAGTCTGTTGGGAGTTCAGAGTGTCTGATTTAGGGAACAAACTCCTCACTCTTCCTCACTGGTTTCAAACAGGCCTGTGAAGGGGGCAGGGCAGACATGATGATCCCGTTTTGCAGAGGAGGCGATGGAGGCCTGGCGAGGTGCTGAGGCACCCCCAAGCGCCCACAGCTGGGCAGCGGCAGAGCAGCAGAGCCGGAACTTGAACCCAGGTGAGTCCAGTGCTCTTCCTGCTTGCCCCAGCTGCCTTACCCACCCAGGAAGAGGCAGTGCCGAGAAGGGCCAAGGGCAGCTGTTCTCAAGCCAGTGGCCTGGACTTGGTCTGCCACTGCCAACTCTTGGTTATCTTGGGCGATTTATTTCTTGTTTCAAAGCCTCAGGCTCCTTATCTGTAAAATGGGGATAATAGGGTGATTCTGTGGGCTTTAGAACGGTGACTACACAGTAAGTGCTCCATATGTTAGTATCACCATCAGTAGGCTACGGGAGGGAGAGCAGGCGTCCTGTACACAGTCAGGAAGGCTTCCTGGAGGAGGCAGTTTTGATGGGTGGAGAGGAGTCAGACAGACAGAGGGCAAGCAGGGAATGGTTACAAATCATGGTTATAGGGAAAGAGCACTGGACTGGAAGTCAGAAGGTTGGAGCCCTTGACCCCACCACGTTGCTATACCCCCCCACCCTCAAATAAAACAAAGAGGTCAGCTGAGATGAGCACTCAGCCTGACCAAGTGCCTGTCTTGATTTTACTTCTTGAGCAAAGGTTTGGGGCTGGACTAAGCCAGTCAGTTCAGGCACAGGGGGAGGCTGGGTGGGGATTGCTGAGCAGACCTGGGAGGGGAGATACTGGATGGACAGGGAGAGGGCAGGCCAAGGGAGACATTTTGCTAGAATTAAGTTTTTCCATCCCATCGCAGAGAGCTTTATCAGAAGAGAATTATCAATTCAGTCCTTGAGCTGTAAGAAAACCCCAATAATAAAATGTTCATGATGGCTTTGTTCCTGGGAGAGGAATGCCAGTGCCTTTTTGCTTTCTTTTGGTTTATTTCTATATGCTAACATTTGACAATGACCTGGTTATATATTGCTATACAGTAAAAAAATAATAATAATAAGATTCCTAAGTTATAAAATTAACAGAAGTACTAGCTTTGATTCTTGCCTCAGGGCATGGAAGTTTTCTTTCATGTGCCTCACTGTGACACAGCGAGAGCTCTCTCTGGCCCACACAACCACACCTCAGGGAGGCCCTCCCTGATGACCCTTGGGGCTGAGCACCCCAGAGGGGAGAAAAGAGACCACTTCTTGCCAGCAGCAGCAGAGTAGTCCTGCACCCTACATGGGAGGGAGTTCAGCCCGTGTGCTCACGGGCAGGGCAGCCTACCCTTGCCCCGATTCCTGTTCTCAGCTTTTCTTATCTCAATAATTAGCATCACCTGCACTTCTGTGTTCCAGGCAACGCGCTAACCCAACCACTTCCTAGGGACGGTTTCATTTCATCCTCACAACTCCCCTCTGAGGTGTCCAGGCCTCCCCTAACATATGCAGAATTAGCATCACCTGCACTTCTGTGTTCCAGGCAACGCGCTAACCCAACCACTTCCTAGGGACAGTTTCATTTCATCCTCACAACTCCCCTCTGAGGTGTCCAGGCCTCCCCTAACATATGCAGGGCCCAGGGCCTACTCACCACATATCTAAATAATTAAAAGTTATAAATCAAACCAACAAATGGTGAAATGTCCTACCCTCCTGCCTTGACAAATGTAGCAAATGTACCTTCAGAATAACTGGGAAGGACATGTTTAAATTTAGATTTCTTGAATCCCTGAGAGTTCCTCTCCAGAATGGGTGGCATGGGGAAAGCTGGCCCCCCACCCCGGACTTCCCCCTTCTCTTTCTACCCCTAGCTCTGTTCATGGCTCTTGCAAATAGATGCCTCTGGGCCACCTCAGGAGGATAGACCCTGGCAGGGGGCTCAGGGCCATTTGGGCTGGAGTGTGGTTGGGAGGAAAGGGGTTAGTCTCTGGTGGCACGTCCTCTCGGGTCTGCGGGCTACTCGCTCCATGAGAGGAGCTTGTCCAGAGGAAGCCCTTGCCAGATCTAAGGCACGACTATAGGTGCATTCAATCATTATCTCTGTTTTACAGAAGGGGAAACTGAGGCTCAGAGAGGCTAAATCAGTTGTTCAAGAGCTCTCAGCCAGGAGGGGTGGGCTGGATTCAGAGTCAGAGATGGCTGACTTTGAACCTGAACCACTGTGTCTGTGAGGAGAGGGCAGGTCTCCACGCAGGTGTGACTGAGCTACCACCTAGGCAAGCCTGGCTGTCGTCCCCAACCTACAGAAAAACCACCTCGAGTGACAGGATTGAGGCTCAAGAAGCTCAGTTCCAGCTCACAGTGACGTGAGACCAGAAAAATTACTCCAATACAAGGCAGAGGAAGCTAAGCCCGGGGTCAACAAGAGGATCTGGGAAGTGACCCCAGGGGGCTGCATTTCAGATGGGCTTGGAGGGAGGTGGGGGTCTTTGGACCAGGGGGAAGAGGTGGGGAGAAACTTTAGGCAGAATTTACAGCACAAACAAAGACTCAGAGGTGGGAACAAGTGGGGTGCACACAGGAAACAGCCAGCTGTTTTCAGTTTGCTGCTGTTGGTGTTGGTTGGAGCCTGGGCTGTGGGACAGGGAGTGGGAAAGCCAAGGCTGGGACGAAAGGTTGGGGTTCCTGCTGGGGGTGGAGTTATGAGCCGGGGTAGGTCACTGTGGCAGTATTTAAGAACACCTTCAAGAAGATGATGACACTGCAGGGACAGGCCAGGGGTGCCCTCCCCCTAAGAGAGAGTCCTGCTTGCTGGACCTGCCCTGAGAAATCCTCTGGGCAGGGATCTGCCAAGGTCCCCCCAGGACCGTGTCTCCTCTACCAGAATGGAATGCCTGCAGACCCAGACCACACAGGGAGCTCCATAAGGAGGGACCCCTGATGCCCTCAGCTTCCCTGTCCTCAGCACCAGGCTCCGTCCCCCACTTACCCACCCATTCAACAAACACTTGCCCTCGAGGAAAACCCAGTCCCAAAAAAGAGAAGAGCGCCCATAAATCAGAGCCCCTTCTGCATTGCCTCGTGATGTACACTTCCAGTGCACCCAGAGCGGTGTGGGAGCCGTGCAGGTGATTAGCACCTGGGGATGGGGTCAGGGTGCAGGGAAGAGTTCCTGGGCGCACAGTAGGGGCAAAGGCAGGGGCATGAGAGACACCCCGAGGTTAGAGAGCATCGGGAAACTTCCTGGGCTGGGGCAGGGGACGAGGGAACAAAGCTGACAAAGAGGATGGGAGGTGAGACAGGTGGGGGCCTTGAAGGTCGTACTGAGGAGCCCAGATGCTCCTCTAGGTGCTGGGCAGACATTAAAGGGTTTTAAACAGGGTGTGAGGGGGTCAGATTTACATTTTGGAGCTGGAAGTTAGGGGTTTCTGGGAAGAAGTGGGAATGAGTGTGTGTGTGAGTGTGTGGGGGTGAGTGTGTGTGTGAGAGTGTGTGAGTGTGTGAGTGTGTGTGTGCGAGTGTGTGAGTGCGAGTGTGTGAGTGTGTGTGAGAGAGTGTGTGTGAGTGTGTGTGTATGTGGGTGTGGGAGTGTGTGTGAGTGTGTGTGTGAGAGTGTGTGAGTGTGTGTGAGAGAGTGTGTGTGAGTGTGTGAGAGTGTGTGAGTGTGTGTGAGAGAGTGTGTGTGAGTGTGTG
>NW_007730799.1:60953-66211 GCF_000696425.1 Galeopterus variegatus | reverse complement strand
GTGGGGGTGAGTGTGTGTGTGAGAGTGTGTGAGTGTGTGAGTGTGTGTGTGCGAGTGTGTGAGTGCGAGTGTGTGAGTGTGTGTGAGAGAGTGTGTGTGAGTGTGTGTGTATGTGGGTGTGGGAGTGTGTGTGAGTGTGTGTGAGAGTGTGTGAGTGTGTGTGAGAGAGTGTGTGTGAGTGTGTGTGAGAGTGTGTGAGTGTGTGTGTGAGTGAATGTGAGAGAGTGTGTGTGTGAGTGTGTGTGTGAGTGACGGAGTGTGTGTGTGTGAGTGAGTGTGAGAGTGTGTGTAAGAGAGAGTGTGTGTGGGGGTGTGTGTGAGTGTGAATGTGAGTGTGTGTGTATGTGGGTGTGTGAGTGTGTGTGTGTGTGAGTGTGTGTGTGTGAGAGAGTGTGTGTGAGTGTGTTATGTGGGTGTGAGAGTGTGTGAGTGAGTGACTGAGTGTGTGTGTGTGTGAGTGTGTGTGTGCGTGTGTGAGAGTGTGAGTGTGTGCATGTGTGAGTGTGTGTAGGGGGTGTGGCAAGGCTGGGGGCAGGGGAGGTGTGTTAAGGAACAGGGGTCGGAGTCCTGGTAGGAGGAAGAGACCCTCAGGGGATGGAGAGCTGGGCCAGTCTGGGTGATCAGGGAGGCAGGTTTGTCAGGACTTGGTGACTCAGTGTCCCTTGGGAGTGAGGAGCCAACAAGACACCCAGATTTCTAGCCGGGGCCCAGGCAGAGGGTGACCCCAAGATCTGGTCCAGGTCTGGGGAAACGTGGTGAGTACCATGTCGGAGCAGCTGAGTGGGGGTGTCTGACCCTTATCATGGTGGAGTACAGCCCGGGTCCTCACCTCTGCCCCCTCCCCAACTCCCACACAGGCCTTCAGGCCTCCATGGGTCTCTGTGCAAACCATGCCACAGTTGTCAGGGCCTCCCTCCCTCCTTCCCCCTCCCTGTGCCACCGCCCACCCCCAGAGCTGTGGGTTTGGCCCAGCCAAGTGCAGTCTGGTCTCCCTGAGCAGGAAGGCAGGGGGCACCTGAGGGAGGCCAGGCCTGCCGCTTCTGGGGACCAAACCTGGTAGGAGTTGACAGGTCATGTGTGACAAAGGCAGAGGTTAGCGGGCAAACCCCCGCCCCCACCTGGGACCCCTGGGATCCAGAGAAGAGAGGTAAACACAGGAGAAGCCCCCTACGCCTTCCTCCATCTGCACACAGACACACAGCATTCCTGGCCATCTTCCCAACTACCCTGAAGAAGGGGCAGGGTCAGAACATCTGGCCCCATTGCCCAGAGGAAGACACTGAGGCAGAGAGAGGCCAGATGATGCTTGCCCGATCGCATTCCTCCTCTGGCCTCAGTTTCCCCACCTCCCAATGAGGAGGTGCTGTGGGGCTCCCAGAAGAGGGTGGGAAGGTGTCACAGAGTGAGCTTCTGCTGTCCCCTGCCCTGGGGTCTAGGACAAATCATCGCCAAGCTGGGCCTCAGTTTACTCATTCGTGAAATGAGCAGGACAGTGCCCACCTCCCAGGGGCCGTGAGTACTGAATGAGGAGGTGTGTGTTACACATACAGCCCTCGCCCAGCACCCAACAGGTCTGTTTCCAGAGAGGGGAGCTGATAGTTCACATACTGAAGAATTGCCTGATTACTGTATAATGAGAATGCATTCTGAAATCTCTTGTATCGTTTTAAAATAAAACCAAAAATTAATTCTTTAAAAGCCCACAGTGAGTCTGCAGCAGAGCATCTCCTGGGCCAGGCACCCCCCACCCCAGAATGACCTCTGGGAAAACACCCTCTCTGGTTCCCCACCCTGGGCCAATGCTGTCCCTGGCAGAAGGCTGGGGGCCACTTTCCCAGCAGCCAGAGCCCAGCTCCGCAGCCGGGTGGGAGGGTGGGACGCAGTGGCGACAGCTGATAAGCCAGCCTGTTTAGTTCTGTCTGCAGCAGGCCTGAGGGAGGCCAGAGCTCGGTCAGGCGGCAGACAGTGTGGCTGTGGCCTCTTCCCCTTCCCAGGCCAGCTTGGTGTCCCTGGGGCTGGGACAGCCCCTGCCAGGAGGTCCTCTATCCACTGTCTCCAGGCCCCTGCTAGAGTGAGCTGGGCGTGGGAGTGGGCACAGACACACAAGGTTGTGGCTCTAGACTATTTTATCTTTTGGTGTAGGTGTTGCATTCTCTCAGTTTAAAAAGCTCCACAGGGTTTCAACCCTTTATCTCCAGCACCCCCTCCCCCAGTGATCCTCCCCAGAGGCGACTGGGGGATATACGAGCAAATATACATGAGTGTGTATGTGTATGTCCCCGCCACACTGCCCCTGCACATCCTCCTCTCAGCTGTCACCACTTGTATGCAGGTATCCCTGTGTGCACGCGCCTGGGTCTCTGGGCACGCCTTGGTCCACGTTTGCCCCTTTCTCACCAGCCTCCAGCTCTGCTCCTGTGCCGTCCCTCTGCCTGGTGTGCTCTCCTCCACTCCCCCTCCCTCCACCCCCCTCTCCTCCTTTGCTCACCTCCTTTCTTATCCTTCAGGTCTCAGCTCACATGCCTCTTCCTCTGGAAGCCCTCCCTGATGCCCAAGGTTCAGTCCTCCCCTGCCCGATGCTTCTGTGACACCCGGAACTTCTCCACCATGCCTTCATGGGGTGGCCTGTTTTATTACCCCTGCTCCCACTAGACAATAGGGTGACCAACTTGTCCCAGTTTGCTATGGACTTTCCCAGTTTGGGTGCTGATATGCCCATGTCCCAGGAAAGCCATTGGGCCCAGGTAAACCAGGACAATTGGCCACCTGGCTAGACACTGAGATACCAGAATACAGGGAAGGGGTCTGCCTTATCCATTCCAGTCTCCCCAGCCCCTAGCATAGTGCCTGGCACCTAGAGGCTCTGTATTTGTTGAATCATAAAAATAATAGTCCCAGTTACGTAGCAATTAGTCTGTGCCAGGCACTGTTCTGAACACCCCTACACATATAAACTCATTTAATCTTTGCAACAACCCATTGATGCAAACAAAGGCTCCAGGAGGTTAAGAAACTTGCCCAAGGACACACAGCTAGTGAGGGGTGCAGCCAGGATTCCAGGGTCTTTACCCAGGGTACTCTGGGTGCACAGCTGCTCCTGAGTGCCCAATGCCAACCTGCGCTGGCTGCTGTGGAGGGAGAATGGGACAGGAAGAAGCCCTGAAGCTCCCACAACCCTACAGGCTGGCCAGGCCTAAGGAGAGACCTACCTAGCTTTAGCCCTGAGCAGCTGGAGTGGGGGCCCTCCTGATAGAGTAGGGGTCCTGATGCTCCAGTGCTTTGCTGCAAAGTTGAGAATTCTCTCTGCTGTCGGCAGAGGGGGGAGGCTCAGAAAGGGAAATTAGGGGAACAATAATCATTTTATAGGCACAGCTTAGAGAGGATTAACAATCTGGCTCCTAAAGGCCAAGCGCTCTGGTGGCTGCCCCTTCACCAAGGACTCCTTTCTGCTGAAAAAAAAAAAAGCTCTCCTGCACACACACAGCCTCCTCTCCAACATGGAGTCATGGGGCATCAGTCTTGACTAAGCCCCACTCACTCTAGCTGTGTGTCCTTAGACAGGTTACTTAACCTCTCTGAGCCTCGCTTTCCTCATCTGTAAAGTGGGGATAACAATAGCACCTACCTCATAGACTTGTTGGTGGATTAAATGAATTAATATATATAAAAAGTGCTTAGAACAGTCCTGATGCGGAGTACTGCTGAGTGCTGGCTGGTGTCATTTTCATTTTTATGCTGTTCTGTCTTTCTAGGATGCCCTTCCTCACAACATGGTGAAATCCAGCACTCCTAGAGGCTTTTCTACCCCTCAGACTCATACAGGACGGTCACGACCCTCTGTTTGTATCTGAGATCAGGGGCGCTCTGCACCTAGAAGCAATAGCTTCATCTATCATTTGTAGTAGAAGGACAAGTGCCACAGTCAGACCTTAACCTAGTCAGTTACAATAAAGCCATCCTGCTGACTGTGGCGACCTGCCGAGTGGCTTCTGTCGGGAGGTTTGGGTGGGCTGATTGGGAGTCCAGGCTCAAGAGTGACAGCCTGGATCTGGATCCCAGCTCCTTTATTAGCTACCTATATGCCCCTGGCAGCCATCCATGGAAAATGGGGGACAGATCACCAGCCTCGTAGTGCTGCTCAGTAGACACATGCAGATGACCCACATGGGCCACTTCCTTCAGACCATGAAGACCCCTGTGTGCATTAGCTATGATTATGCTCCAGAGAAGGGAGCTGGACAGACTCCGTTCCATTCCACCGCAGAAACTCAGGAGCCGTGTCACCTCAGGCAGGTACTAGCCTGCTAAGCAGCAGTTGAGGAAAGGAGGCCATAAACCTACTCACGCAGTTATTGAGAGCAAGTACCTAGCCTCGAGCCCGGGCAATGCTCGGTGCCGCCGATGCGTTACTTCCCTTCCTCTCTTCCTTGAGGACAGGGACAGGGTCTGGAGGACTTCCAGAATAGGATGGCGGGAATCCTTCCTCAGGCAGAGAAGGAAGTGTTCACATATGCAGAATTCCTACCAATTAAAGGAAAAAGTCATAGAATTTTTAAAAATGGGCAAAACCACTTGCCTCAGGCAGGTACTAGCCTGCTAAGCAGCAGTTGAGGAAAGGAGGCCATAAACCTACTCACACAGTTATTGAGAGCAAGTACCTAGCCTAGAGCCCGGGCAATGCTCGGTGCCACCGATGCGTTACTTCCCTTCCTCTCTTCCTTGAGGACAGGGACAGGGCCTGGAGGACTTCCAGAACAGGATGGCGGGAATCCTTCCTCAGGCAGAGAAGGAAGTGTTTACATATGCAGAATTCCTACCAATTAAAGGAAAAAGTCATAGAATTTTAAAAATGGGCAAAACCACTCATTGCCTCTTTCAGTAGATGTGCCCACCTTTCTTTAGGCTCACACAAATATAACCCACATTATTCACCTTGGTGAAGGCTTGAAGCCTTGCCTCCACCCATCTTACACACACACACACACACACACACACTCAGGATGCATGAGTACTGCCCTTTTTTTGCACAAAATGGGATCATACTGACACACTACTGCACAGCTGCCTTTTTTAACCTAATAGAATATCACAGACGCCCCCACAGTCACTGCATATAGATTCCATGAGCTCATTCTTGGTAGTCCTGCCATATTCCCCAGCATGGATGTAACTGAATTCATCCACCCATGGGTTCCTGGCTGGCTTAAGGAGATCCTCCCTACTCTCAAGATTATACAGTTATACAAGAATTTTCTTTT
>NW_007730799.1:58816-60272 GCF_000696425.1 Galeopterus variegatus | reverse complement strand
GGTTGCGATCCGTTGCCGGACACGGAAAAAAGACAAAAAAAGACAAAAATAAATAAATAAATAAATGCTGCATCATATTCCACTGAAAGATACACTAACCTATTTAACTCAGAGTATTTCTGGATATTGAAATCGTTTCCAGTTTTAAATACTGTTTAATAATAACAACAATGACTATTGAGTGTTTCTTACACGCCAGGCACAGACCTAAGCACATTGTGCATATTAGCTCATTTAACCCTCACAATGATCCTATGGAGTAGGTTCTATTCTCTTTTAATGAGTGAGAAAAGATATCTTGTCAAGATCATACAGCTAGGAAATAAGGGGTGAAGCTAGGATTCTGATCCAGTCCAAGGTGGACGGACTCAAAAGTCCCACTTACTGTGGGAGTTACAAATGTGACTTGACATATCCCATACTCTCATTTCTCTAAGGATGGAGACCAAGGGCAAATACCATCTCTTAGGCGCTTCTTCTACCCCAGACCCTGTACCAGCTGCTTCCATGGATTGGATTGTCTCCCTGAGTTCTTACACAAGCCAGCTGAGCACTGGGGCTATCCACTTTCCAGACAGGGAAGCGAAAACTCAGTGAGGTTAAGCCACTCACCCAGGGTTTGTAGGGGACTGTGATGGGTCAAACCCAGTTCCATGCGGCTCATGTATTCCACTTTTTCACTTAGAAAGATATGCTCACTAGCTTTACAAAAAACACATTGATGAACACATAATTTTTTTTTTCATTTTGCTGCTGCAGAACTATTTCCCTGGGATACATTCCCAGAGTGAGATTACTGAGTCAAAGGGTATGAATACTTTTGTGGCTTTCCATCTATATTGCCAAATTGTTGTTTCAAAGAGCTGCACCACGTTCTCTGCCACCAGCGCTATGGGGAGCCCCATGTCCTACAGATTCAAACATTCAGGTGGAGAAACAAGATCCAGGGTGTGCCAGGTTGAACGCATTAAGCCCGAGCAGAAGCGCTTTAGAGATCTGGTGCACAAGCCTCCAGCTTCCCCGACCGCCCTGGTGTATAGTGGGTTGAGGGGTTGGGTGCTTTTGTTTTTTGTTTTGATTTGCAGAACTTTGCCTCTCTTGTGAAATCGTTTAAAATGTGACTAAAATGGGATTAAGCATAGTTAGGCTTGTCTTTTAAAGAAAGGACAAACCTGGAAAAAAAAAAATCTTTTCTTACTCAGTGCCCCTTGGGGAAAGCGCTCCCGGCCACTTGACCGAGGAGGGGACTGTCCTAGGAGAGGGCCGCCCTCGAGGGGGCATCTCAGGGCCGGGGACAGCCAGTGGACGGGGCATCCTGGAGGGGGGCAGGGGCATCTCGGGCAGGAGTAGCCCTAGGAGGGGGACGGCCCGGGGAAGAGGCCTGTCGGGGTGGGGCAGCCGGTGGAGGGTCGCGCAGGGTCGGCGCCCCGGCTCTGTCCCCTCCCCGGCGCCCGCG
>NW_007730799.1:53416-57910 GCF_000696425.1 Galeopterus variegatus | reverse complement strand
CCACGGACGGGGCTCGAAGCCCAGGGAGGTTAAGGCCACCTGGCCCCTGAGCACCGGCCTCTCCGCACCCCACTTCTCTCTTCAGCGCCCCCAAAGAGAAACCCTGTAGAGGCCGACAAGGAAATCTCTAAGAGTGGCATTTGCATTCTGCCTTTTCGAATTCCTCAAATTCCCCACATAAAATTCACTCGGCTGCCAGACAGCCAGGCAGGCGGGCGCGGAGAGGCCTCCCGGGGGCAGCCGGGAGCCGTAAGCCGCCCAGCTCTCCACCGACAACCGACTTCGGGGGTGGGTGGAAATTCGCTGCCACACAGAGGGAGCCTCCCTTCAGTCGCCCCACTGCCCAGATCAGACGTCTCCAACCGCAAGCCCTCCTGACTCCTCCACTGGCAACCGAGGCCCTGCTGGCCTGGCACCAGCCCCTCCTGTACCTGCCAGGCCTCCCCGGCACCCTTTGCTGCACAGTCTGCCTGCCTCCGTGCCTCACTCGCTCTCTTGGGTCCTTGGCCATCTCGGAGCCTCACCCTTTCTCCCCACGGATGCCTTCCCTCCACCCGCAGCCACCCCCAGTAAAGGATTTAACTCTTCATGGCGCCTTCCTAAAGGATTTTCCAGGGAATTTCTTTTTGTTTATTAGTAAGCTGTCTTCAGAACCATGCCCCAAGTGAGACTTGACTTCTCTGTTATACAGCTGTCATTGATGTGTGCCTGCTGTGTGCCAGGCCCTTTCATACAGTATCAGATCCTGTCAGCAATCCCAGGAGACAGGCACTATCAGCCCCATTTAACAGATGGGAAAACCGAGCTCAGAGAGGTTCATAACTTGTCCAGGGCTCAAAGCCAGGAGTTGGGTAGGCCTAGCTCCAGCCTCTGGCAAAACATGAGTAAAAAGCAACTGACCAGGAGTCTTCGGTTCTTCTAGACATTGTGGCACTAACTCAGCATGGTTGCTCCTGGGCAGTCCTTCCCTCTCTCTGGGCCTCGATCCACCGGGAGAGAAATCATGACAGTGCCTCCTTCTCAGGGCAGTTGTGGAGCTCTGCAGAGAGATGGATATGAGGCTGGGCCCAAAGGCCAGGCCCTCCTCCTGGGGAAATGCTGGGGTTCAGGTATGCCCCTGCTCCCCCAGGTTACAAACACTGACTCATGGAAATTGAGTTATCTATGCCCCCCACAACCCAGGCCTCCCCTGGAAACAATAGCAAATCCCCCATTTCCTTCATGGGCAATATTGTCAGTCTCTGGGACCCTGAGCTTCCACTCTCTGCGCACATCTGACCCTCTGTCTTGTTCCTTCCCCACCCCAGGCTCTCAGGGCCAGATCCCTCAATCCTCCCCCACTCGGACCCGCTCTAGGAAAAGCCACTCAGTCACACTTGAATATGAATCTGAATGAATTCAAGTTACCAGCATTCCCTTCCCAAAATGTGCATGTTATCAGCCTGGGATTCTGGATAGCTACTAATCTGGGATAATACGCCCCTCCTTCTCCCCAGGCAGGAAGGTTGGTCTTGCCTAGTATATCTGGAATTCCATATTTTTATTGGTTTTTTTCCCCCTGCCCCCCACATCCTGTGCTGGGGGAGAGCATTTATATGAGCCCACTAATTAGCAGAGAACAGAAGCCTTTTTATTTCATAAATAAAAGCATAGATACACTGTATGAATAGAAATGCAGCATGTTCCCGGGAGAGTGTTTAAACTTTTAAAAATATTCCCCCCAGGGTCTAGGCAGGTGAGCCCTGAGGGGCTTTTCTATGGGAGACCTTTGCTGTGGGGGTTGGTTGTCCCTCAGGAGGAGGGAGGTTCCTTGGGCTCTGAGCATCCTGGTCCAACTTGCAGTGGCCCCCTATGTGCCCATTCCTGCCACAGCTGCACCAGCCCTTCCGCACAGGGGCATCTTTCCTGGGTTTCTGGGCAAAGGAGAGAGGAGTAAATGACAGCTGTCCTCAGGATTAGTGGCTCTGGGTCTTGTGTGATCAGATGGGGCTGTAAGGCCTTGGGCCCATCACTGGCCCTGTCTGGAGCTCACTTTCCTCCATCTAAGGAATGGAAGGTACAGGTGAAAAGAGCCCTGAGTTCTCCTCCTGCTCTAAGGTGACCCAGAGTTCACCTGTAGGACTTTGGCCCACAGGCTTAATGCCTCAAATCACATTTGCATGTGGATTGCTATTCATCCTAACAAGGACAGGAGACAGCTCCTATCTTTATACCAGTTTCACAAATGGGGAAACTGAGGCTCAGTCTATGACCTGACACCCAGCCCATGTGAAGAAAGCCATGCAGAAGTGACTCACACCTTTGTACAAATGTGGAAACTGAGGTCCTGAGAAGTCCAGCAACTCTGTCACTGTTCCAGGCAGAGGCCAAGAATCACACCTGGGGCCTTGCTCAACCAGGGTAACAACCCTTGGGAAGCGTGAAGTACAGGCCACACAACCGTGGCAGGTTGCTGCCCCTCCTGGACTCAGTTTCCCTGGCTGTGAGCAGAGGCTGACAGGATGGCAGTGTGGACATGCTCAGAGAACAGCTGCTCTGAAACATGTGAGACCGAGAACCGAGAGCCTGCTTCCTTGAGAGCAGCGTCCTGTGTGGGGCCATCTGGTGGCCAGGCCCCAGCACTGCAGGCGCTCCGGAGGCCAGGAGAACCAGGCCTTTTGGTCAGATTTCCTGGAGTTTCCAGAAACAACCTGCAAGAGAGTTTTGAGCCGGGATCCCGAGGCAGCCAGAAGAATTCAGAGGAAGCTGGTTTGGCTGCTAGAGCAGCTTCCACTCTGGCCCTGACATGGGAAGAGCTCCTTCCTATCTGATCTCCAGGGATCTGGAGTGCTGGGCTGCTATGTGTCTTGCGTCCCACTCCAGATATCCCTGTGCTCACACCGCAGTGGGGAGACAGAGGCCTTAGGCAGGCCAGCCCTCAACTGAGATCACACAGCAAACAGGGAAGAGGAAAAGCCTCAGGATTAATTCAGTGCTTACTGTGTGCTGCAAAGCCTAGCGTCTAAGCCTACCTGCTGTGTGAACTTGTGCAAATTATACATGTCTCTGAGCTTCAATGTCTTCATTGGAAAAGGAGGCCGTTGTGACGATCAAATTATGTAACAAGTGCAAGGTGCTTTGCTTATGAGAATGAGCTGTGCTTCCCACTATTATCACAGCAGATGTCTTCCACTGTTACCGCTCTTCATCCTCATCACAGTCAGGGCCCTCTTAGCATCATTTCACAGGCAGGACATGCACGGACCTAGAGGGCTTGAGCAGCTTGCCCTGGAATATGCTTATAAGTGGGCAGTCAGGAATTCAAACACTGGCTGTTTCAGGAAATGCACACTGAAGGGGCATAGAGGTTTGATGCTAGAAGCCCACTTTCAGATGGTTCAGAAAAAATAAATGAGAGGGACAATGACAAAGCACAATGGGATGAAATAGAAATAGTCTGCAATTCTGGCTACAGGATGTACACGAATTCTCTGTTCTTCTGTTGCAACTTTTCTATATATTTGAAATTGTATCCAAAAAATGTTTTAAAGCCCAGCTGTTTCAAAATTCTCCCTGGTTTCCTCTTCCACACTCCTGGAGAGTGGAAGAAAACCCAGGCCTCTCAGAGTGCTTTGCTCCAGACTAGTGGCCCAGCTCCCGAGTCCTCTGATGGAAAACATGATTGCTGGCAACAGCCCTGCAACCCCTCCACGGAAAGCCAGAGGTGGCCCTGGCCCGCAGCTAGCACCCCCAGGCCCCCGAGCCTCCTCGGGGTCTCTCCCCAACCTCCCTGTTTCCCAATTCCTCACCCCACCCCTGCCCAGGTCCTGGCCAGGCTGTGGCGCGAGGCCGAGGTGGGGTTTATTTATAAGTTCCCGCTGATTATGAATCACTGGAGGAACTGCTCACAGACTGGAGACAAAAGTCTGGGGCCTCCTGGCCAGGAGGAAACACTCTTTCGATTCGACTTTCCCCTTGGCACAGGCCTCCCCACGCCTGGCCGGGCCAAGCTCTGCCAGCCCCTTCTTTTCTCAAAGGCAGAAGCGCATTTGCCGCCAAGTTCTGTCGGCTTGTCCGCCTTGCTGTGTAAACAGGACCCGGGGCTGGCGGCCTGGCCCCACACTGGAAATGAGCCTGCCTTCCGCAGCCCGGCCACTTCCTCTCCACATCCGGAGACTCCTCAGAGTTCGAATGAGGGCTCAGTAGGCAGGAGAGGAGGAGAAGCTGGGGCCTTGCCCTGCTATGGTCTTCATCAGCCTTGATGGAGGATCAATGGACAAATGAAAGGGGCAGAGGACTCCTACGCAGCCATCAAAGCCCAGTATAAATGACCCCTCCTCTGGGAAACCACCCCATTGCTTTGGGCCTGCCCCCTACTGACCGTAGTTCGTACTTTACTTGCACTTGATCAACATGTACTGAGCACCTACTGCGTATCAGACTCTGTGCAAAGTGCCCACGAGGTGGGGGGCGGGGAGATGTCTTATTCATATTATCATTAATTCTTTTCATTCA
>NW_007730799.1:51449-52816 GCF_000696425.1 Galeopterus variegatus | reverse complement strand
TTCATTCAACTGTGTGCTTCTTAAGGATAGGATTAATGCCCGATTCCTGATCTTCCTGATGTTACAAAGTGCCTACAAACAGCAGAATCTTGAAAAGTTTCTGTTGCATTGACCTGGATTAAACAAGGGCAGGCAAACTGGAAGTAGCCCAGGTTCCAGCCCACTCCCCTTTCTGGGCCTCTGTTCCCATCTGCCTTGGAATTCTGTGGCCTGGGAGTTAGATCTCTTCTTGGAGCGACTTGGTTTCCCTTTATGAATATCTGAACCAGGGTTTCCATCTGAGTAAATAATAATGTAGGTGATTGGATTTTAGGAAGTATTGGAAGCCCTGAACCCAACCTCACCCTGAAACATCTTCCCCATTGCTCTGAGATGCCAGCAACTTTGAGGCGTTCCTCAGGGTCAAATGTTGCCCTCTCCACAGGTCTTCCATCTGATCATGCATCCCGTCTCCGGTGGGTGGCACCCCCAGTGACTGAAGGGAGTACACTCTGGGAGGTTGGCATCGTATCTTCATTTTACAGATGAGAAAACTGCAGCTCAGAGAAGTAACTCATTTGATCAGACCCACACAAGGAAGAGTGACTACCTGTACAAGGAAGATTCCACTTTTGAGCTCAGCTTTTTGCAGCTGATGCCCAGGATTTTCACACTTGGCCAAATGGCCTCCCCTCCTCTGATGCCAGGGTAGAATGGAAGTCAAGCCCAAAAGCTTGTGATGTCACCCCAGGATGTGCCCAGTGCAATCTTCCCATCACTCCGTTTATCAATTTCCCCATTTAAGAGAATGCAAAACTGAGCTTAGAAAGTTTGCAATGGGCTTGAGCTCATGGAGCTAGTGATGGCAGCCAGGATCCTCGCCAGGCCCCCAGCTCTATCTGGACAGCTTCAAGTTTGGAGTCCCTAGATTTGGTCCAGGAAAAGCCAGCATGATGACCAGGGACACCTGGGCAGAATGGTAGAAGCCTCAGGGTTGTCAGCCCACCAAGGCCTTAGCTCTGCAAAGCCAGGATGCCTGTGTGGGTGTGCACACATGCACACACGCCCTCAGACATGCAGTGGGGAAAGCTGCTCTTTGAGAACAAATGCATTGGTTTCAATAAAGTGTCTTCAGAGAATTTTTAAAATTTCAATCTCAGAGGAGACTCACTCCCTGGATAAATAATTACCTGTCGTGCAGAAATGAGCAGAACCCATGGGGCCGGATGACTCTAACCCTGACATCTGGGGGAGCTGTGTGGCTGCTTTCAGGGGAGGCTGTGGAGGCCTTCAAGCATCCGTCTGTCCATCCAGGGGACATTGCCATGCCATTCACTGAAGGCTACACAGGGGAGAGGTGTGGCATTGCAACCAGAAGGGCAGACGTG
>NW_007730799.1:46322-51044 GCF_000696425.1 Galeopterus variegatus | reverse complement strand
CCAGCTTACAAATGGGGCTCTCCGAACTGATGAAGGTGCTCAGGCCTCTCCAGGCTCCCCATTTACGCCCTCAGACATGCAGTGGGGAAAGCTGCTCTTTGAGAACAAATGCATTGGTTTCAATAAAGTGTCTTCAGAGAATTTTTAAAATTTCAATCTCAGAGGAGACTCACTCCCTGGATAAATAATTACCTGTCGTGCAGAAATGAGCAGAACCCATGGGGCCGGATGACTCTAACCCTGACATCCGGGGGAGCTGTGTGGCTTCTTTCAGGGGAGGCTGTGGAGGCCTTCAAGCATCCGTCTGTCCATCCAGGGGACATTGCCATGCCATTCACTGAAGGCTACACAGGGGAGAGGTGTGGCATTGCAACCAGAAGGGCAGACGTGGTGCAGGAGTCTCTTATAATGGAGGGCACGGAGAGGGGTAAACATCGGAGGGGCTTTTTATTCCAGTGGCTTCTATTGAAACTGTGTCAAAGCTTTTGCAAAACTTATGCACAGCTGTAAAAAGCAAGATCTTCTTTCCTCTAATGGGAAGCTGCCCCTCCACTGTCTGGATCCAGAAGCCTCCCCAAGAGGAACTGGGGTTACCAGCAGAAGCTTAGATCCCACCCACTTACTAGCTTAGGGGCCTTAATTCAATCTGCTCGAGGGTCAGTTTCCCCACCTGCTCATCTGCAAAATGGGAATACTATTAGTAATTTAAATCTGTTTCAGCATTGTAATGAGTTAAGACATGAGCTATCTTAACACAGCCAAGTATAAACAAAAAGGTGATCGTTAAGGTGGCCTGCACTGGTCTCATTATTTCACACAGCATGGCCCCTCCTCAAAGTATCTGAGGGGAGCGGTGGGGAGGAGGGATACTGGGTCTTATTCTTCATCTGTTCCTTCCCCCCCTCTCACTCCTCCCCTCTATCCCTGCTCATCACACCTAGCAAAACTGTGTGCACTCCACCAATTCCTACTGACGACCTCAAGTGACCAGGCCTGCGGGGAGGGAATGGACTCAGTGACTTCTCCAGGTCCTGTCTGACCAGAGAATTCCAGGAGACGAAACCTCCTGAATGAGGTCTCTTGACGCCTCTTGCCTCCACCTGTGGGCAGGGATTTTTTTACATCCATTGTCTCACTTAACCTTCATAGCAATCCTTTGAATCAGACACCATGATAACCATTTCACAGATGAGAAAACCAAGGCTCAGAGGGACTAGGCAACTTGATCAAAGCCATTGGGCTGGTAAGTGGCTTCAAACCAAGGATTCAAACCGAGGCCAGGAGCTCAGTTGTACTAGCTTCAGTATCTGAGGCCTTGGTGCCCAGGAGAGACCAGGGTCTGAATCCTGGCCCACACTCTTGTGAACTGTTTGAGCTGGAGCCAGCTCACTCACCTGAGATTCAGTGTCCATCTCTGTCAATGAGGACAATGACACTCTATTGGTTGTTGGGAAACTTAAATAGGATAACAGATGCAGACCCCCAATGCAGTGCTTGACATGCGTGGGGTTGAGTTGATGTTCGTGGTCACCCCCACCCCAAGGGTTTACCCACTCTAGGGATTCTTTGTTGTCAATAATAACCTCAGTGTCCCGAGCACAACAGCAGGCAAGGAGATTTGCACCAGCCCCAGGTGCAGGGGGCAGGCTGGAAAATGTAGACCCATGAGCTGAGCTCCCAAGTTTCCCTCTGAATGCCGACGCCTGGCATGGTGCCCACACAGAGTGGGTGCTCGGTAAACATTGTTGAATGAATTGATGTTGTTTGGATGCTGAAAGTTCGGCACTGCCGCCAGTTGCTGTTCCAGGGGACAATGGGACAGCCTATTTGGAATGGGGGGGGCTGTCCTGGAATGTCTTTGGGGTGAGGTCACTGGGCCTGCGTGCCCTGCCCACAGGAAGCACGCCAGCTCAAGAATGCCTGATGCCAGCCGGCAGACATTTCCTGGCTGGCCACAGTCCCCAGCCTCTGCCTCCTCCTCCCCTCAGGCCCCAGGCCCAGCCCCTCTTCTGGCTTCTCTCCTTGCCTCAGGTTCCACCCTGGGATTAGAACGCCTGTGGGCTGGCCCCTAATTCACAGATGAAGAAACTGAGGCCCAGAGAGACTGCATGACTTGTCCTCATGGCTGGCCAGTGGCAGAGCTGAGATTTGAACCCATGCCTCTGCAGGACTGTGTCTGACTCATCTTCCCTGAACCCTTGACATGGGCAAGGGGCCAGGTGCAAGCCAGATACCTGGTAAGCCTGTGTGGGCATGCAATAGCCCTTCTGAGGTCTGATTTGCCCATTTAAATGGGAATCTTCTGGAGATGAAGCCCCTCTCAGGGAATGGGTTGGACCTTCAGACCCACGCACAACCAGATCAGGAGGAACTTCTGCCTTTCTGTGTGCTCTGGGGACCTCAGTGTCCCCAACCATAAAATAGGAATAACCATGTCTTAGGGAGGTGTGAGGCCAAGTTACCCTCCCTCCACTAGCCCAAGGCAGCAGGGCCCTGACAGTCTCTGAGAATCAAGAGTAGGAGGTGACCCTGAGCCTCTGAAGATGGGCTGAGAGTCCCCACCCACACCTGTCCACCTTCAGCACACCGGGGACCTCATTCACGTCAAAACCAAGCCACTCGCCCTGCCACCAACCCAGATCTGGCTGGCTGGAAGGGCTACAGCCAGGAACAAGGCTGGGCCTGCCAGAGGTGTTTGCTCTCCAGTGCTCAGTGATTGTGGGGTAACGACCACAGTGGCTGGCACAGTCAAAGAGGACTCTGTTCCCTGAAGCCAGGGCTCTCCAAGGATGGGAGGGAGCTGGCTACCCAGAGCCCAAACTCAGGCCAACAGAGCTGCTGACTCTGGCCCTGGCCCTGGCCTCCAAGCCTCACACTCTTGACCTTGTTTAATCCTTATGACAACACTGCCAAAGTGGTTCAACCATCTGGTTGAATAGACAG
Source organism: Galeopterus variegatus (assembly GCF_000696425.1). Classification (NCBI taxonomy): domain Eukaryota; kingdom Metazoa; phylum Chordata; class Mammalia; order Dermoptera; family Cynocephalidae; genus Galeopterus; species Galeopterus variegatus. Next base: position 48,101 of record NW_007730799.1, on the reverse strand, counting down.
CAGACTGAGGCACAGGGAGATGAAACGACTCATCCAAGGTCCCTCAACTAGGGAGGGGATGACCAGGCCTGTGTGAACCTCTAAGCACAACATAGGACCCCAGCTCTGAGATCTGGCTGTTTCGTGGTAAGCCCCCAACAAGGGCTGGATTGGGTTGACTTGAGCACCTACTATGTGCCAGTCTAGCTATTTTGCTTGAATGTTATTTGATCTTAAACCGAATAACCCAGAGAAGGAGGCATCACTAGTCCCATTATACAGATGAGGAAACTGAGGTTCATCCAAGTTCTCCTTCAAATATCCACAGGCCCAGGCACTCTAGTCGCTAAGATAGACCCTTTTACCCCTTCCTTCCTTCCATGTTAGAAAGAGAGCAAAATCTCCCACCAGCATTATCCTCTTGATTCCCAAATGTCAACCTCTGTGTGCAGCCTGTATTGTAAAGTGTCCCTGCAACAGGGCTACACATCCTATTTGGGGTCTGGAATGAGATGACCTGGTCCTGTCCATTTTTTCTCAGCAACATCATAAGTATACAGCTCAGTGAATTATCAAAAAGCAAATACAAGTGTAACCTCCAAAGCCCTGCTTTTGAAAATGAGTATATTCCCCTGAACAGTCCAGAAGCATTTGGGGAAACTAGACTGAGGGATCAGGCTGTGCCTGGGAAGGGGGTCCCTGGGCACCATGGCCCTGCCAGATTAGGGCACCTGAATGAGTCTGAAACTGCCTGTGTTGATGTAGGAGGTTGGAGGTGGGACCTAGGAGTCTGTATTTCTGGGATAGTCCCAGGGGTGCTGATGCTGCCAGCCTTCCTTCTCAAAGGGTGGTCCTGAACAGGCAGCGACAGCCGCACACTGAGCTGGCTAGAAATGCAGAATCTCAGGCTCCACCCCAGACAGGCTGAGCATCAGAATCGACTGGGAGCATGAAAAGCAATTGAGGTCCCATCTCTAGAGCTTCTAATTTAGTCATCCTGGAGGGGGTCTGGGCATCGGCATTCTTGACTGACCCCTGCTCCCTGATGCACGGTGAGGGCTGGGAAGCTCAACTGTGATGTTGTGAGTCCTGAGTGCTGAAAAGGGACTGAATTTTACCTGCTCCTTTTATGGAAGATGAGGAACAGGCCTGAGAATGGCAGCAACCTGTGTGAGGTCACATCATGTGTGAATAGACTCATCAGATGTTAAAACAGGAAGTGACCTCCGAGTTAGTTCACTTGATTCAGTCTCATTTTGCATTTAGAGAAACTGAGGCCAGAGAAAGCCAGGGCACCTGTCAGGGATGCCAGGGTCTAGGACACTCCTCTCCACTATACCAAGCTGTCTCCTGGCTGCCCCTTTCCTCCCTCCGGTATCAGATTCCAGACCCGGCCAAGGACAGACCCTCTGCACCTCTCGCTTTTCAGCTGCAAACGGCAAAAACTGTCTCCCCTAAATCTCAACCTATTAAGGACCTTCACAGTCACTAGGATTGTGGTACTAAAAAATGCAACTAGGCGAGAAACTAGGACTCCATAAAGGGAATATTGATAACTGCTACTACATGGATATTAGAAATGAAAAAATAAAACAACATAAAGATAAAATACTTGCTAGTGATTATAACAAGCAAAAGATATTAATTTGATGATGTCCTTCAAGGGTAAATCACTTTTAAAATTAATGAGAAACAGACCACTCAACAGTAGGCAATGGATGTCAGAAAAAATGTAAAAGGTCCATAAAATATAATAGGTATTTAACGTCATTTACATTTGAAGGAATGTAAATTAAACAC
>NW_007730799.1:22587-45716 GCF_000696425.1 Galeopterus variegatus | reverse complement strand
CCCGGTCCGGTACGGGGGCAACACTGAGGGTTGCGATCCGTTGCTGGACACGAAAAAAAAAAGACAAAAAGGAAAAAAAAAAAAAGAAAATGTGGGGACTCAAGTGTGCTGACTTGGAAAGGTACGTATGCTGCAGAGCAGTATGTAGATTATGCTTTTATTTGTCCAAAATAGTATATAAATGTCTGTGTGCATAATTTGTATATGCATAGAAATGTCTGGAATGATGTACCAAACCATTAATATTAGACACTGAGATGGAGGGGAGGGAGAGTTTTTACTTTTTTTTAAAAAAAAAAAACCTCATAAATTCTGTAATGTTCACACGAAAACACATACTACTTTTGCTATAAGTAATTTTTAATCCAACCGGGTTGCAGTTAGTGGTTGCTGGAGAAAGTGCTGGGGTTTTCTTATAGGGAGGTGGACAATATGCTAGAACTTTCTCAGGACATATGGAAATCTCATTTTAACAGTCATCAGTCACCAGGACAACAAAATACATGTTATATTGCTGATGAAGTCCATTGTTTAAATTAAACAATAAAACATGTCTTCTTATGTTCCCAGTTATGTCTGTATACCAGGCTGCAGAAGAAAATTGTCAGCTCACTCCCAGAAGAAGTTCAGGGAAAGAGGGCAGAGAAAGGGAAGCGGAGGCAGGTTTAGTATGTAATGGCTTATGACATCACTGATCTAACTGAAAGCTCCACTGTGTCAACCTCCTATCTCCCCAGCGACCATGGGGCTGTGAAAGGTAGTTTCAAGCCAGGCCTGAGGAGGTGGACGTAGGGGACAGGGCGCAGGGTCCTAGCTAGAGATGGAACCTCTTTTCCCCAGAGCACTTCAAGCAGCAGTTCTGCTTGGACCTAGACAGGAACAGCATTCACTGGAAGTCTTGGTGTTCGCTCAATTTGCAAACTGAGAGGAGCATGTGCCTGACACTCCTCCTCCTGCTCCTATGGGTGGCAGCAGAAAGTTGCCACAGTCCTCGGCTGCCAGGATTTGGGTCCGGGTCTGACCATAGAATGAGTGCCCACCTGCCACGCTCCCATGCCCTGGCAGCCCCTCTTGGTCCCTTTCAGGTCTCCTAGGATTCTCATGTCCATCCCTCCTCCGCCCACAAAATCCTGTTCTCAAGACAGTGTGGTCACATTTCCCGTGGGTGCACAGAGTGTCAGAGCTGGATGAAGCCTGAAGTCCCCCCAGCACAATCCCCTCATTTTATAGTTGGGAAGACAGGGCCAGAAAGGGGACGGAACTTGCCAAAGGTTACCCAGAAAGTCGGCGGCAAAGCCAAAACTGAGCCTTGGAGCGAGAAAATGTCATAGCCCCTCTCCACCCATTCCCCATGCTTTTCTGGACATGTCTGGCTGCCCCCTTCCCTGTTGCCCCATTTGTTAGTCAATATTTATTGAGCACCTACTATGTGCCAGGTACTGTTCTGGGCCCTGAAGACATAGCAGTGAACAAAGCAGACACAAACACTGCCCTCATGAAACTTACCCTCTAGCTTACTTACACTACCTGCCTGTTAACATCCTAGGGGGAGGGAGACAAATGCTATCCCGCTGCAGCCCTGAAGGCCTTTGCAGCAATAGCGTACTTCCCACATCTGCGCTGCAAGACAGAAGGCCTGGTCCCAGCTCTGTGGGGTTAACAGAGCCCCTGCCCACGAGAACCATCTACTTTTGTTCTCAGAACCACCCTATCCAGTGGGCATTCATATCCCCATTTTACAGGTGAGAAAACTGAGGCTCAGAGGGTAAAACATGAGGCAAGCGAGTGGCAGGACAGGCTTTTTCCTGCCCTCAGACAGGGGTCCTGGACACTGCTCAGGCAGGGCAGCATGGCGGGGCAAGGGAATAGGGTGCATTTCCTGAGAGGCTCCCTTTGGAAGGGACAGTGGGGGGTCTCTACCGGCTTTTTCTCAGGATGCTCAGAGAAGTTTGAGTTGCACACCTTGCCTGGGGGATGCCGAAGTGACCAGCCAGCCATGGTTCAGGAAGTAGCTCCCCTTTCCCTAGGATTCTGGGACCCAGAGCAGGGATACCAGTCTTCTTGGTAATATTCAGTGAAAACAAGGGACCCTCTCCCTAGAAGTATTCCTTGTCTGCCTCACACCATTTTGCATACAAATTCCCTGAAGCCCATCCCTGCACCACTCTGGGCAGGGTAGACCTTCCGGGGGAGCCCTTCCTACTAGTGGGAGGAGGAATCAAACTGGAGTTGAGAGTTCAGCACCCAGCCACCACTCCAGCCCTGGAGGGCACGCCTGCCCCTCCTGAGAACCACTGACTGAGGAGCCCGAAGACTCCACCCTGGGGAGGATCTCTGGCCAGATCGCGCTGCCCAAATGGGATGTGAGTGCCCCCTGGGGGCAGTTCATACAAGTGTCCCAGGAAACGCTATGCCAATCCCACCCCCACCCCTGGAGTTTAACATGATGCCAACAGTTGGACAAGAAACGTTGCCATTTAAAGCACTGTTTTTAATTAAAGCAGTCGCAGAAAGGTGTTACAATGCAAACTCTGCCCCAAATTTTAGAGTAAAACCTGGAGGGGCAACAGGGGGAGGGCTGGAGCTGGTCTCACCAAGGAGTCCCATCCCCCAAATCAACGTCCAAGGCCTGGTCTGCCTGGCACTGTGTCCCAAACATTGACTACAGAGATGAAGGACCCTTGACCCTGTCTTCCCCTCCCAGACAGTCACTGGGGGGGTTGGGAGGGAGAAGGGGAGAGGGAGGTAGATAGGAGGACCAGCTCCTCTTGGTTTACCCGGGATGTCCCAGTTTTAGAACTGAAATTTCATCGTCCCGGGATCCACCCCACTCCAGTACTGGGCAAACCAGGACCAGCTCTTCCCCTCCAGGGCAACCTGCCTGCCCCTCCTCCCTAGACTTCATCAGTGAAATTGGAGGCCCAGAAGGCTTCCAGAGCCTGCTGGCCACAGACACCCATGGCACTGGGGGCTTATGGTTGACTAATGTCAGAGCAGTAGGTGATCTATCTCCAAGAAAGAGTAGAAGGCCACCTTGACCCTCAGGGATCCTCAGAGCACTGTCCCTGCTCTAATCCCCCATCAGCAGAACTGCCAGGGACCAGGGTTGGTGGTCTGTCCCCAGGAGCCCAGACAATACACACACACACATACATGCACACTCCTCACCCCCAAGGCTGCAGTGCAGAGAGACGAGGGAAACCATCGACATGAAATCTGAGATGTCCTGGGAAGCTGCTGAGCCCGTGGTATGACTGAGGCTCCAGGCACCAAGGGAAGCTGCACCCAAGGAGAGCCCCCGGGACAGCAGGACCTAGAAGTGGAATTTGAGGGGCCGTGTCTAGACAGACAGGGCTGTGAGCACCTCAAAGAAGAGCCTGGGTCCCAGCAAGACCCAGAAGCAGCAGGATGATTGTGCCTGAAAGTGGCACCAAAGTCAGGAGACAGCAGCCTGATCTGACGGAGACCACCCCTTGGGGCAAGAGGAGGAACTGAAACTGGCTGCGATTAAGCTGGCACCACCTCCCCGCTGCCTCCCCTCCTCAGAGAGGGCTCGAAACAGGCATTAAGTGGAATGATAGGAAAATCAATTTCCGGGGCTGGCCAGTTGGCTCAGTTGGCTCGAGCGTGTGCCGATAACACCAAGGTCCAGGGTTTGGATCCCACACCAACCAGCCGCTTCCCAAAAAAGAAAAATAGGGCTCTGTTCCTCATTTACTGAGTCACTGGCTTGAGATTTACTCCTGGTGTATTGCCCGGTTCGCTCCCTGAAATCCTCCCTCTCTGTCCCCAAACTCTTACAAACAAAGCCCTGAGGGAAGGGGAGAGAAGCTGAGGGAAAGAGGGACCCCGCCAGGAGGCACGGGGGTAAGGATCTGCCAGGCTCATGCAGCCTCTGAACCTTGATCTTCCCATCTGTAAAACGGGTGCCACGCCCCCTTCAGAGCTGCAAATGAACTAGTTCAACAGAGCATCCCTCACCCGCTGGCCTGGAGCCGGCGATCACTTCCTCCTGCCACTGCCACCTCAGCTTGCCCATCTGAACCACGAGAAGCTGCACAGCTGGCCACCCAAGTGACCTTCGGGCTCTGTGGTCAGTTGGCCAACCTGGCTTTCTGTCACCCACATGGGGTTCCAACATGAAACAGGAATTTCTGCTAGGAGCCCACCTCTGGCCATCTCGGCCCTGATTAAATCCTGCTGAAAGCTCCGGCTGGCCTGGGCCGGGCCCCACACTCACTCCACACCTGTCAGGAATGAATGACTCTTTATACCAGGCCTGTCCTGGGGACCTCAGCCACCAACCCTGTGCCCCAGACAGCTCCCTGTGCCACCTTCAGTCGGAAAGTCCCCTTCACACACCCACACATGTTATGAGTGAGTCTGAGTGGAAGGGGCCGGGGTTCAAAGCCATGGACAGGTGCGCCGGGCTGCCTACCCCGTCACAATGCATGGGGGGATTGGGGGTGATGCTGTGCACAGGTGAGATCAGGCCTGCAGGTGGACAGAATTCGGCATCTGCAGCCCCTTCTCCCTGGACTCTCCTCAAGAGCCAAGCAGAGGCTGAGCATTACAAGGAAAAACAGGTAGATACAGGCCTTTTCACCTGGGGCACTCACCTCATCAGTTCTGGGGCATGGAGAGGAAGGGGGCATGAAAGAGAGAAGGATGGAAAGTGGTTGCTGTAACGAGAAGAAAGGACACCATCCTGGCTGCCCATAACAGCCAACTGCGTGGGAACGAAACCTGGAACAGACCATGGAAGGCCTTGAATGCAGCTGAGGAGCTGGATTTGCCTCTGGGCGATGGGGAGCCACTGAGTCTGGGAGATGGTTCTCCTCAGGCTGGCTCCATCTGCTCACCACCCTGGAAGATACACCCCCAGACCCAACCCCCAGCCCACTACGGAGAGGAGGAGATGGTATCAGAGTGTATTTTCAGGTGGGAAAAGGGAGACAGGAATTCCAGGTGCAGAGAGCTATCTAAGCCAAGCTTCAGAGGCAGCAGAGGGGGTGTGCTGGGGTGGGGAGAGGACAGAGAGAAGGGAGACAGCTCGAGAGAATAGAGGAGGAAAAGAGAGTTGGGAAGGGGAGATCAGCCAAAAATAAAGAACAGAGAGGAGATAAGCGTAGTTGTCTTGGAAAGAAGCTTCCTGGGAAGAAGTAGTCAGTATAATCTCTGCATCTGAGCCCTCCATACCCAGTTCAAAGAAAGTCTCCCAACCCCCTTCCTCAAAGAGGAAGACAGGCCCCAGGTACACTGTCCTCTCCCCCAGCAGCCCCCGCAGGTATCCCCCACCCTGCCTGGAGCCCAGCACCCCCTGACACCGCCTGACCTGGCCCTGCCTGGGACTGGCCCAGAGGCAGGTTTGGAACTGGTGGGGAAGAGGGACAGCCTTGGGGGCCCACCTTTGCCCCTGCTTCCTTCCCTGAGACGATCCCAGTTCCTGACCCTTGGGAAGGCCTGTTTCTCATTTAGAAGCAGCCAGATCTTCAAAGGGCTTGTATTTAACCGGGAACAGTGCCCAGGCGCCCACCCTTCCTGCTCTAATCTTCTGACGAGCAGCCAGACAGTGAGGGGCAGGTATTAGTATCATGGGCATTGGCCTTTGGGAGGCAGAGATCTAGACTGATGAAGGTGTTGGTGTCAGAGGTACCTTTTCTGGTTATCAGAGGATTTAGGGGGCTGGGGTTATCAACAAACTAGGGCTGGGGGCCACACCCCCTGATTTTGTACAGCCTGTGAGCTAACAACGGTTTTACATTTTTTAATGGATGGGAAAAAACAAAAAGATGAATCATGTTTCATGACACATGAACATTATGTCAAATTCAAATTTCAGCATTCCTCAATAAAGTTTTATGGAAACACAGCCACACTCACTTGTTTACAGATTGTCTATGGTTGCTTTCCAAACACGACAGAAGAGCTGAGTTATTATGACAGATGCCCTATGGACTGCAAAACCTAAAATATTTACTACCTGGCCCTTTATGGAAAACATTTCTCAACCCACAAGTTGCTGATTTTGAGGACCTGCCCACCATTTCCTAACTCGGTAACTTTGGAGATAATAATAGGATCTACCTATTAGGGTATAGGGTTGCTGAGAGATTTAAGTGACATAATACATGTACATACTCAATAAATGTTAGCAATTGTTATTATCACAATTATCATTCCTGTTAAGTGGAAGAGTCTGAAGACCCTCAAATCTTGATCATCAGCATAGACACTGAGCTCCATCAGGTATGCCACACTTGGTCTGACCAGAACTGGCCTCACCTTCTGCATCCCCAAACCTACTCCTCCTCCTGAGCCTCCATCTTGGCTGGTGATGTTGGGGAATCGTGGGGACAGTTGTTAGGTGCCCCTCACCCTGACTCCCAAACGCCAGCAAGTCTGGGGAAGGCAGCTCCCACATGCAGGTGGGTGAGTCAGGCAGAGCTTGGCATCTGGTACCATGAAGGAAAGAAGAGATAGGAGGGATGTGTGTGTGGCATTGCCCTTTTGCCAGGCAACCCTGATGATCCTTACAAGGCTGGTATTGTTATCGCCATTTCACAGAAGAAACTAAGGCTCAGAGAAGTCAAGCAATTTGCCCAAAGTCACACAGCTACAAAACAGCGGGACTGGGATATACAGAATGCATTCACACAGTGTGAAATTCCAAATGTACAGTGAAAAGTCTACCACCCAGCCCTAACTTCCAGCCACTGAGTTTTCCATCCTGGAAGCAACCAGCTTTGTGTGTCTCTCCAAAAAGATCCTATGCTTATACAAGCAAATATGAAAAAACACATACACACGTTTAAATTGATAGATATTATTTTCTCCCCACCTTTTTTCTTTACCTAAATGGTAGTAAGCTGTACATACTGATCTGTACATTGCTTTTCCACTTACATATATCTTAGAAATCTTTCCACATTGATAGATAGAGAGTAACTTCATTCTTCTTCACAAAGTATTCCATTGCATAAATATATCCTAATTTATCTACCCAATCCTATACTGATGGACATTTGGGTTATTTTCAATTTTTTGCAATTACAAAAATGATGTTGCATTTAATAGCCTTGTATATTTGTTGCTTTACACTCATGAGTATATCTGTAGGATAAATTCCTAGAAGTGGAATTGCTGAGTTCAGGGATATATGTCTTTGTAGTGTTGATAGATAATGCCAAATAGTATACAATAGAGGTTGATACAATTTACAATTTCACCCACAACACATGAGCACAGGGCCAGGACTTGAATCCAGGTCCCCCAGGTTCCAAAGCCAGGTCTCCCTCTGCTGCACCCTGCTGATCACTGCCAGCACCAGAAAGTTTTTCCTGATCACTTAGGCCACTTCCAAGTCCTGATCCTCCTGCTTACTTACCTGGAATGCCTGCCTCTTCCTCTAGGAACACTCAGCCCTACCGAATGCCCTGCTCCCTGAAGGTACACTTCCCCTGAAATCCTGTCCACTGGGTTCCAACACTTCACAGCTCTGCCCTTGTTTCCCAGGGGTTACACTTTCCTCTCCAATGCCCCTGTGAGGACAGAGATGGTTCCACATGTATCCATAAGGCACAGTGCCTGCCATATGAGATCAACTTATAGACATTCGTTAAATAAATGTGCCAAATTTCATGCCAGATACATAGAAGTTGTCCCTGATTCCTCCTTATCCTTCACCCCCAATATTTAACTAATACCAAATCCTGTAGATCCTACCACCTAAATATTTCCAGAATCCTTCCACTTGTTCATCCCAGCAGCTACCTCCTAGCCCAGGCCACCGTAATTTCTCTCCTGGAAATTACTACTGCAGTGGCCTCTTACCTGGTGTATTAGTCTGTTTCCATTGCTTATAACAAAATACTTGGAACTGGGTAATTTATAAATAAAATGAAATCTATTGCTTACAGTTTCTGAAGCTGGGAAGTCCAAAGTCCATCTGGTGGTGGCAACAGTGACCCAGGGGTCTCACATTGCAAGATGGTGGAAGCAGAGAGAGCAGAGAGAGAGACAGACATATTGTCCTCTTAAAGCCCTCAGAACCACGCCCCTGACCACCATTTTTAATCCATTCACTACTGCATGGTCCTACAATCCAATCACCTCTTCAAGGCTTCAACTTTCAATTAACATAATAGGATTTCCCACCCTCTTAACGGTCACAGTGGGGGCTAAGTTTCTAATACATAAAACTGGGGGGACACGATTCAAGCTTCAGGGAGTTTTGGGGGGACATAATTCAATCCACTACATTCTGCCCCTGGCCCCACAAAACTCCTGTCCTTTTCACATGCAAATACATTTATTTCATCCCCAAAGTCTTAATTTGTTTCAACTCAAGAGTCCAAAGTTCAAAGTCCCATCTGTGAAATAAATACAAGTTATCTATTTCCAAGATACAATGGTGGGACAAACATAGGGTACATATTCCTATTCCAAAAGGGAGAAATAGGCCAAAAGAAAGAGAAAACAGGTCACAAACAAGTCCAAAACCCAGGAGGGCAGGCATTAAATCTCAAAGCCGGTGAATCTTATAACTTGACTCCATGTTCAATGTCCTCTGCACACTGGTGTGGGTTTTGGGTCCCCAAGTCCTCAGGCAGCTCCACTTCTATGGCTTTCCTGGTCTCAGGTGATGCTTTAGCTCTCACAGGCTGGCGTTGCATGCTGGTAGCTCCACAGGTCTGGGGTCTCCCTGGTGGTCCTGCTCTCACCGCTCCACTTAACATGATGCTGATGGGGTTTCTCTGCTGCAACTACAACCCCACGTGTCCACTTGTCATTGCTCTAGTGAAGGGGGGACACAACTCCGCCCCTGCAACATCTCTTCCTGGGCCCCCAGCCTTTTCCATACATCCTCTGAAATCACGGTGGAGGCTCCCAAGCCTCCATAGCTCTAGCATTCTGCAATCCTGCAGACCTAACACCACGTGGATGCTGCCACGGTTTCCAGCTTGTATTTTCCAAAGCTGCACGTCCAGCCACACCTGGGACCAATTACTCACAGGTGGGGGAGCCAAAACAGCTGGGGTGCTGGTGCTGGAAGCCGCTTCCTGAGATGGCCCTGGGCAGTGAGCCTGTGAAGGGCGCCTCAAGCCTGTTCCCCAAGACCATTCTGTCTCCCTGGGTCTTTGGGCCTGAAATGGAAGAGCTGGCCCCAGAGGCTTCAGCAATGCCTTCAGGGCCTTTTTCTCCTTCTCTTGATAATCTGTTTCCTTTATACTAATCTTCTTAGCTAATGGTTGCTGGGCTACGCCATTGCATGCTCTCTGCTTTTCTACCACATGGCCAGACTGCAGATTTTCCAAATCTTTATGCTCTGCTTCCCTTTTTAATTCTGGCTTTACATCGTGCCTTTGCCACCATAACTGAGCATAGGCTGTTGCAAGTAGCCATGCAGCTTCCTGAATGCTTTGCTTCTTAAGAAATTTCTTCGGCCAAATTCTCTGGTTCACAACTCCCAAGTTCCAACTTCCACAAAGTCCTACGGCACGGACGCAATGCAGCCAAGCTCCTTGCCGGTTCACAGCAAGGATGATCTTTGCTCAAGTTTCTGAAAAATGCCTTCTTATTTCTGAGACCTCCTCAGAACAATCTTTATAGTCCGTATTTCTATCAGCATTCTGCTCCCCACCACGTAACCAGTCTCTAAGACATTCCAAACTTTCCCTCCTCTCTTTGTCTTCTTCTGAGTCCTCCAAACTCCTCCAACCTCTCCTCAACACCCAGTTCCAAAGTCGCTTCCACATTGTCAAGTATCTGTTGCAAGCAACACCCCACTTCTCTGATACCAATTTTCTGTATTAGTCTGTTTGTGTTGCTTATAACAATACACAGAACTGGGTGATTTATAAAGAAATTGAAATCTATTGCTTACGGTTTCTGAGGCTGGGAAGTCCAAAGTCCATCTGGTGGAGGCGACAGTGACCCAGGGGTCTCACATTGCAAGAGGGTGGAAACAGAGAGAGCAGAGAGAGAAAGACAGACTCTCCTCTTCTTTTAAAGCCCTCAGAACCACACCCCTGACCACCATTTTTAATCCATTCACTACTGCACGGTCCTACAACCCAATCACCTCTTCAAGGATCCACCTTTCAATTATGATAATAGGATTTCCCACCCTCTTAACAGTCACAGTGGGGGCTTTCTAATACAAAAAACTTGGGGGACACTATTCAAGTTTCAGGCAGTTTTGGGGGGACATAATTCAATCCACTACACCTGTTCTCCTGGCCGCCACATTCACCCCTTCCAATCCACTCTCCACATCCAGTGTCTCTTGCTTTGTGGACAAAACTGCTAACGGTTCTCCGATACCCATTCTGTCCTCTTCCCAGTAATAACAGAGCCCCTGCATTTGGGCTGGGCCCATGGCCACCAGCTAAAGATTACCGTTCCCAGCCTGTCTCGTAGCAAGGTGGCACCATGTGACTAAGCTCTGGCTTCATGGATGTGAGCACTTGGGATAGATGCAGCTTCCAGGCTGTGCCCTGAGAGGGGACAGCACAACTCCACTCCCCTTTTTACTCTTCCGCCAGGCTGGGTAATGACGAACAGCCACCTTAGACCTGGGATGGAGGCTGGGCATTGAGGACATGGAGCAACAAAATAGAAAGAGTCCCAGGAGGCCTCTGGCAAAGGGAAATTCCAAATAACACCCCTGGCTGAGAACACCGTGACATTGCCTACCTGAAATCCAGCCAGCCAGCCTGCTAGTCATACTTGAAGGCACTGGGAATACAGCAGGAGGAAAGGCCAAAGGTATCTTTTAATTTAAAAGTTTCGTGGAAGTTGTCTTGGGATTCAGCCACTGAAATGTCACTCTGCTGGGTTTCTGCTTCACATGCGCACACCCTTCTGCTGGGCAACTCTGTGCTAGGAAAGAACGCAGTCTTTTCCCTTCCATCCATCAACACCGTGCTTTCAAACAGCCTGAACTACTCCTCCCTGACAATGTCAGCAGCCTCCTGCTCTCAGCAGTCACCAAGAACCTACACATTCTCGGTGACTGGCTATGGCGTCAGCTCTCTGCTACCTGGGCTGATGGAACAGCAGCAGAAACGGTAGCATGCATGTGTGTACAACCCCCTTAACCTGCAACCATGAGTGTCCACTATGGGCTGCATGCCCAGTTGGACGTGACAGGACCCACAAACAGTGAGAAGCAGCAGCCCCTGCTCTCAGGAGAGAAGGAGGCCAGCATTGGTGGCACTGGTGACATCATGTCATTCAGAGCTCAGATCTGTATATAACCCATGTTTCACAGGCTGTGGTCCCCACCTGCCACCCGTGCAATCTCCTGCCAAGTTTCCCTACGTATGTCTGGAGATTCCCAAAGGATATCTCATATGAACCCACAGGAAAGAACAGCTAATAAACATGAATTTTTTCACCCTCTTTGAAAATGTTCTCCTTCCATGGCCCCCTTGGCTGGAATCAAGAAGTTCCAGTGACAACCCAAGGCCCTTCCATTGTGTCCAGTGACCCCTCCTCTCTGAGAGCCAAGATTGGTTCTGAGCCACATCCTGGGTCTGACTCTCTTCCTAAGGGTGACTCCTCTTCAGAGCCTTCCCTGAACTTTAGGCAAATAGTGTCTTCCCCCACAGCTCTCTGCACTCCACCATGGTTGGGTCATGGGGTGAACCAGTGCACGCTAGGGCCCCCCACAACAATGAACATAACCATCCCCATTTAATCTATGAGGAAACTTGGGCTCAGAGTGACCAAATGTCTCACCCCTAGCCACACAGCCAGGCAGTGCAAAAGCCAGGACCTAAGCCTCCCTCTTCCCACTGTGTACATTAGCCAACATCAACTATTTACTCATCAGACATCTATGGGGTGGGAGGGAGGGAGGATATTTTAAGACCAGGGAAATGGAGAGGATCTGCAAGTTAGGGTGACATAGGAGGTGGAATAGAACTGAAATTGAAGATTCCGGAGAGAAGGGGATCCAAGGGAAGAGATGCAGATGTACATAAAGGAGTCATTCAAGTTGGAGTACCAGGAAGAGAAAGGGAAGACCTTAGGGCCTTACAATGGCAACTCCAAAGCAGAAGTCTGTTTTGGTCTTTGTTTTCTCAAGTGTTGGGAGTTGCAAGGGTCAAGGCTGGAATTTGCAGGACCTCAATCAGTTGCTTCCGCAGGCAACTTTTCCTAGCAGCCCTTCCAACCAGGGAGCAGGAATGAAGGTAAGATATGGATGCTTGGTGGGGTGGGGCAACAAAGTGCTGCAAGAGATGGGCTGGCCAGATGGTTGCCCAGAGGGATCATGCCTTGCTGCAGGCAGTCTGGGAAGGCTGCCTGGAGGAAGTGGACCCAGCACATAGCTAGTAGTCAATAAATATTTGTCTTAAATGCTTTAAATGTCCCAGGAGACATCTGTGGACAAATGCCCTGTGTCCCTGGATGGATCTGATGGTGAAGATGCTGATGCCACTGTCACTTTGCATGTCTGATGTCAGGGGAGGCAGCGGTGTCCTCCCAGTGATGGGGAGATATCTGCTTGTGGGCCTGGGGGAAGGTGCAGGAAGTTGTCTGCGCCACACAACTGGGGGAAAGGGGATGATGAGGGCGTGGAGACCAGGGGAGAGAAACAGGGCCTCAGCATGAAGGTCTTGACCACAGCGTAAAGACAGTGACAGTGACTACTGCCCAAGCACAGTCTGCAGGCGCCCTGCTGGAACCCTTCATGCACACCTCATCTTTGCTGTCATGCTTGCTGTTTGCTGCTCTATCCCCAGTGCCCAGAACTGTACCAGGCGCAGAGTAGGTGCTTGATAAATATTTGTTGAGTGTATGAACTTATAAATGTAACCTTCGCAAATATTCCTGTGTGATATAATTATCCCCACTTCACAGAGGAGGAAACAAGGATCAAAAGACATTCAGACCCCGCCTTTGTGGTAGACAGGATTCTAAGAATGATCCCCAGTGATACTTGACCTTGTATAATCCGCTCCCCTTTGAGTGTGGGTGGAACCTGTAAATATAATGAGATATCCCTCCTGTGATTATGTTATATCTTATGACAAAAGGGAAATTATCTGGGTGGGCCTAATCTTGTCACATGAACCCTTTAAAAGTGAAGTTCTCTTCAGCTGGTGTCAGAAGGGAAATCAGAGAGATTTGAAGCACCAGAAAGATTACAAGTTCCGCTGCTGGCTCTGAAGATGCAGGGGCCTTGCATGAAGTCCAGAAGGTGGCTTCTGGGAGTTGAGAGCAACCCCTGGCTGACAGCCAGCAAGGAAACAGGAACCTCAGTCCTACAGCCACAAGGAACTGAATTTCACTAACAGCCTGAATGAGTCTGGAAGTGGATTCTTCCCCAGAGCCTCTAGATAAGAGCCCAGCCCAGCTACACCTTGATGTCAGCCTTGTGGGACCCTAAGCAGAGAACCCAGTCATCCCCACCTGGACTTCTGACCTACAGAACTGTATGCTAATCAGTGGATGATGTTTTAAGCTGCTGTATTTGTTGTAATTTGTTACACAGCAACAGAGAACTAGTAGAACCCATGTACATGATACAGAGCACACATGTGCCACATCATGCACAGAGCATACGTGGCTCATGCTCCATGCACGCTCCACCCCTGTCTATTGTGGGCAGATCTTACCCACATGCTCCTCAAAGTGCCCTTAACACTGTTCTCCACCTGTTCCCAGAAGTCTTGGGACTGAGGAAATGAGGGCATTTCCTGCTGCTAAGCAGCAGGCACCAGCTGTGGCTCCAGCCTACCAAACACTCGTGCTCTGCTTATACTGTGTGACATTGGCACTGGAAGTGGCTGCCTAGCCAAGGACTACATTTCCAAGCCCCCCTTACGTCAGAGCGTGGCCACATGACTGATTCTCATCAGTGGAACGTGGGCAAAAGTGATGCGTGTCACGTCCTGGAATGGGCAGTTGAAAGGCAAGTGCACTCCTCTCTTTCCCCATCCATCTAGAGTGTGCACAGACACTAGGGCACTTAGAGGCACATCTATGGTGTGCACAGAACCACACAAAGGAGTCCGGGTCCCTGAATCACCATGGAGAAGAGAGCTGCCTGCCAACCAGGAACACCTGCATTTGACGGTTATGAGAGTGAAAAGCAGAGTGTTTTGGGGCTCGGCCACTGAAATGGGGATGTTTGCTGGGGGGTGGCAGTCTATATGACATCAGCTAGTGTTACCCTAATATACCGGCCCTTGCTCTCCTGGACCCTCCCCTCAGGAAGACTACAGAGAGAAGCTGGGGTCTCCAGGCCAACCCTGGGCAGGGATAAGCTACCTCCTCCCCCGACTACAGGAAAACCAAGGTCACTGCCGCTGTCCACACCTGCGCAGTGGCCATCCTCCACCTGCTCAGCTCTGGGCTGGGGCTGGGCTTGAGGCCATCTCCAACCTTTTCCTTCATCCCATCCCCACACACAATCACCACCTTGTTCGGGGTCTTCCACTCCTCACCTCATGTCTGGATGCCCATGGCCACGGCTCTTGGCAGGCCTCATGGCATCAACACCCAAAAGTCAGCAACAGCCTCAAACTCTTCTAATACAGCATGAATTTGCAACAGAGATCTTTCTGGAAATGCCTATCCCATTGCACCTATCTGTGCTCTAAAGCCTTCATTGGCTCCCTGCCTTGGATTGAATGTCTCCCCAAAACTTGACCCCCACTGTGACAGTGTGAAGAGGCAGAAAATCCTATTATGGTGGTTGGAAGGCAGGGCCTTGGGGAAGTGATTAGATTGCAGGACCATGCTGAAGTAAATGGATTAAAAATGGTGGTCATGGGGCCGGCCCGGTGGCGCTCCCGCTGAGGGTTCGGATCCCACATACAGACCGGCCGCTCACTGGCTGAGCCAGGTGCAGGCGTGACACCGAGGGTTGCCATCCCGTTGCCGGTCCCGGTCCGGTACGGGCGCGACACTGAGGGTTGCGATCAGTTGCCGGTCACGAAAAAAGACAAAAAGGAAAAAAAAAATGGTGGTCATGGGCATGGTTCTGAGGGCTTTAAAAGGAGAGTGGATGAAGAGGTTAGTCTCTCTGTGCCCCACCATTTTGGCAATGTGATACTCTGCCATCACCGTCACAACCACCAAGCCTCTCACTGGATGTGTTCCCTGGACTTTGGACTTCCCAGCCTCAGAAACTGTAAGGAATAAATTTTGTTTTCTTTATAAATTACCCAGTTCCAAGTACTTTGTTATAAGCAAAAGAAGAAATGGACTAATACACTTCCCATTGCCCTCTAAAGCTTCCCTTCCTACCCAGTCCAGCCTCCTCTTCCATCACAGCCCTCACACCCAGGACCTCAGGCATCCTGTGCCCCACCATTCCCCACTCATGTGAAATGTGCAAATAGAGTGCCTACCACAAAGGCACATCATCCTACAGTGGTGATGATGCTGGTCAGCTAGGAAAACCTTCTCATCCTCCCAGTCTCAGACTGGGAGAGCCACACCTGTCCTTCCAGGCAGCCCAAATCCCACCCTCTCCAGGAGGCTCTCCAAGTGCCCCCGGTAGGAATGATAAGCTCCCCTTTCCTGGGCTCCCCTTTCCAAGACTTTGGTCACATGATTCACCATCGCTTCCAATACCACAACTCACAGGCTGGGTTCTCCAGGAAGCAGGCCTTTTGAGGGGTTTAGGCCGCAGGGCGTTTATGAAGAAAGGCCCTAATGATCCACTGTGGAAGGGAAGGGACCAAGCAGCATGGCTAGAAGGCGAGGTGGGGCTGTGGTGCAGGCCCAGAGACACTGCACACAGCCAGCCCCTCGGGGAGCTCTGGAGCACATCTGTCCTTCGGAGGTATCCTGAGTGTGCTGAAATGGCCAGGCCTTCGCACCCTGTCTCAATGGAGGGGGCTGCCTGGGGAGAGGGAAGGGCCATCCCTGAAAGCCTGACAGCACTTGCAATGGCAAAATCCTTCCCAGAAGAGGGATCTGGACAGCATATCTCCCTCCCCACCTACTCAAGACAGAGAGCCCTAGAGGGAGGGAGCCTAGAGGCCAAGTCCTGTACCCTTGGCCTCCTTACCCCAGCCCAAACACCGGCAGGCCACCATGTCTGGCTCAGACGTAGGTGCTTCTTGCACAGAGGTGTCTGCGAGCTGCGGGTGTGGTGAGCGAGGCTGCAGTGCAGGGGGCCAAGCTGGAAGCTGAAGCACTGGCTTCTGTGTGTGGCCCCCCAATGCTGGCCCCAGGAAGTGTTTTGTAAAGTTGTATGTTGGTTGTCCCATTGATGGAGGGTGGGGTACCGCTGGTGGGCAGGGGGATGCTCCTGCAACAGAGAATGGTCCCAAGCCCCATACTGATGAAAAACCTGTTTATACAAATCTCCAGTCTAGAAGCTAGCTCTGTCTTCCATACAAACACCAAGTATTTTGTTATGTAGCTTTAAAAACATACACTGAGTTTTCTAGGAATGCAGCTATTGTGTAAATCAAGGGAAGATATATACTTTGTATAGTTTAGAATTGTATCAAAAATAGTCCTCTTTCAGAAAATCACATCAGGTATTTGACTCACAAGAAGAACACCTGGATCCACCTACAATTCACTTGTCACAATCTCAGTGCTCCGAGCACTGAAATACATTTTATTATCAATTGCTTCCTTTTAATTTCTCCTTTATATTGCAATTATGGCATTACACAGGTACTTCAAAAAATTCATGGAAAAATACAATTAAAAAATAATATGAACTTTTCCACGAACTTTTTGAAGACCCCTCGTATATTTATCTTTCATTATGTCTGTGGATTGGTTGCACTATCTGTGAATTTCATTTTAGGATGAAAAGGGCACCCACAATGTTTCATATAAGAAGGGAAGGGGGGATCAGGAAGGGGACTTCCACAGGGTGAGTGGGCTCAGACCCGCAGTGGCTGCACTGGCTGGAGCCCAGCTTACCCTCTGAAATAAGCACTCGGCCTCCTGACATAGGCTGCCCTCCCTGCCCTCCCCCGCCTCCCTGTGGAAAGGAAGGTTCTAGTATGAATAGCATTGTTCAGATGATGAAACTGAGGTCACAAGACACAGACGGGGCTGGACCCCAGCCTGCCTGCTTTCAAGCTGACAGAAGGACCAGGCTCCAGCGTGACCCTCACCAGCCCCACACATATGCCAGGACTTGTCAGCTCATGGGTTCCAAGTCCTCCTGACCACCCCACTGTCTCTCAGTGCTGGAAGCATGTTCTGGACAACAGGTTATCACAGCTCTTGTCACACCAGATCATGATAAACAGTTGCGGCTCCGCTAGCTGGGAGATCTGTGAGGGGAGAGACCCCGCCCCACTCACCGCTGTGGCCCTAAGCGTGGTGTTATAGGAGTGTCCGAAGAATGAATGGGGGGGACCTGTCTCATAAAGTGGCTGATAGAACTGACTCCTACGGCTGTCCTCCAGTACCTGAACAGCATCAAGAAGCCTAGTAGCTGCAGATGCCTCCTTCCAAGAACCTAGAACTGTCAGCTCCTGAATATGAACACAGTCTAAGCAGAAATGATTGTCGTGGTAAACCATCACACATCAGTAAGTGCTTACATAGCCACCCAGGACGAGGCATGGAGAGGAAGCTGAATGTTTTCAGTGGAGTGTGCTGGGTAAACACAGCTTTGTAGCCAGCCTTGAGCTTTGTTTATTCAGTATTTTTATTGCTGCATCATTCTGAAGTCCTTAAAGTTCAATGGAATGGATATTTACATATCTTAGAATCCCACTGAATTCAGAAGCCTTAGGGCTAAAAAAAAAATTATATTTATATAAAGTATTAGTTTCTGATTGCTGCTGTAACAAATTTCCACTGATTTAGTGGCTTAAACAATACAGATTTATTATCTTACAGTTCTGGATATCAGAAGTCCCAAATGGGTCTCACTGAGCTAAAATCAAAGTGTCAGCAGGGCTACCTTCCTGCTGGAGGCTCTGGGGAATTATCCATTTCCTTGACTTTTCCAGTTTCTAGGGGCTGCAAACATTCCTTGACTCCTGATCCTTTCCAGCCAGCGATTGCATCACTTCCATCTGCTCTGTTGTCACGTCTTAACTCTCCCGTCTCCCTCTTTCCCTTATAAGGACCCTATGATTACGCTGGGTCCACCTGGATAAGCCAGAATAATCACCCCAGCTCAAAATTTTTATTTTAATCACGTCTGCAAAGTCCCTTTGCCATATTCACAAGTTCTGAGGAGAAGGTTGTGAGCATCTTTGGTGGGGGGCAGGAGGGCCTTATTCTGCCTATCACAACTACAGTAAGTCAAAATGCAAAATCCAGTCTGGCTATCAGCCTGCAAGGCAGCTGTGCCGTAAGAACTGGGAAGTGTGTGTAAAACTTGTCTCCAAGGTTGTGGGCTGCTTTGACTGTGACCTTAACAGTTTTGTGGTAAGAGGTCATCTGCATGTACTTGGTGCTCTGTGACACTTGTAATATGTATGATAATTTGTTTTTATACAGTGTAAATGTTCTAACTAATTGAATGTACATAATTGAATAATTTAAACTGAGGAGTTTAAATTGAAATCTTACTGAGTTTATGCACAATATTCAAACATCTAAAAGAACTTTAAATTCACCTTATTTTAATTTTTATTATTACCTTTTTTTTGGTCGATGGTCAGTATGGGGATCCAAACCCTTGACCTTGGTGTTGTCAGCACCATGCTCTACCAACGGAACCAACCAGCCAGCGTTTAATTTTTATTAAATTTAGATTTTTATTTTTTATAATTTTAACTTTATTGACTTCATAAAAATTATTCAGTCCTCAGGAAGGAAGGTTTTGTTGATTAAGTCAGAAATTGGAGTGCTTAAATAGAAAGCCTAACTTTTAAATAAAGTTTAAAATATTTTGAGATGTTTGATTAGCTAAGTTTATAAACTGGACCAAATATTATTTGAAGACCTCTCAAAGAAGATTGCTAAAATATGCTGTTCATAATAGAATAATAAGATTTGCAAGATGAATTAAGAAGTCAGGAAGGGAACCCCTAGTTTTATTTCCCCTGGTAGCTTTAGCCTAAAGGGGGTAAGGTGTGCCCTGGGGTATCCACAGCAGCCTGAGGAAATACCATGGGGAGAACTGCATGGACACAGGACAAAGAGCATCTGGAGGGAGGCTGGGAACATGCCACTTGTGCCTTTTTTACTGTTTGTATTAGTGTTGTTTTGAACCTTTTTTTTTTTTTTTTTGTATTATCAGAAAAAGCAATAAGTATATTTTATTAGCTATCAATGTTTCCAGTTTAAAAGAAAAAAAGGTACAATTGTAGGATCAAAAATTAAGTAGAAACACTATAATGTTAGAACGGAATGGGAGAGGCCTTCCACTTTTAGTAAAGGCAGGTTTAGATTACTTAGACCAATCTTCCTACTGAAGGCAACTTAAAAAAAACAGGCCACAATATTTAAAATAATCTTAAAAGCCTCAAAGCGCTAATAAGATACGAAGAAATCTCCTGGCTAGTGAGCTTGGCACTGGGAGCCACTTCTGCCAGGTGGACTTTGCCCGTCAGGGAGGGGCAGCTGCAAAGCTGAGCGGAGCTTCTGTCAGCCTTGAGGGGGTTGGAACTTAGGAACAGAACTTAGGGGGAGAACTCGGGGCAGGGAAACTCAAAGCACTGCACTCTAAGAGTAAGAGTGAACCAGAAGCAAAGTGGCCTTCACAGGTACTATATTCAGGCTTTGAATTATCTGGGCAGGCTAGAAAGTCTTCAGCCCTGAAATTGGATTAAGGTGATCTTGGGGTTGCTGGTGCCCCCTCATACCTAGCAGAAGCCAACTAAAGTCCTGAAGGAACTGAAGGAAGAAGTCACTTTAGGCCTTAAGTAATTTCTAAAGGTAATGTCTCAAACAAATGTCCATCCTACAATCAAGATAACAGGCACACAACAAGGTGACAAAACAACAGAACAAGGCCCAGCTGAAACAATAGATTTCAAAACAGACCCATGCCTCCAGATATGGAATTTGCAGATTACACCGTAAAACAAATATGCTTGTTACTTTTCAAAACTGGAATCATACAGTATGTACTCTTATGTTTACTCCAGGGAGAGGGCTGGAAGAGGGTGCTGGCCTCCACACATTGGCCTCTTGCCATCCCTGCTGCCCCCACTCACAGCTCACACCCCCCAGGCAACCCCGGGAAGTCTGGATTGCACTTTCCTGTCTTTATGCCTCCGGAGCCTGCAGGTCCCTCAGTCTGGGACTCCCCGATACTACTGGAGCCCCTGGGATGGACGCTTACTGTGCAGTTTCCTCTAGGAAGCCTTTCCTACTCAAAAGAAAAAACCCATTTCTTTCTGCCATTTGCACTTTCTCTTTTGGAACCTTTTTATCCCTCTGCCTTGTATTTTGAGCCATTGTGTGCCCACCTTTCTCTTCACCAGATCAAGAGTGCTTGAGGGTCTGAGCCTGGAGCTAAGCCTGCTGTTCCCACCTGGAATTTCCTCTGTTCAGTGCTGGCAGTTTGAAGGACGACCACCGGGGGGCAGTAAACAGGCTCACCCATGCCCATCAGCACACTTGTCAATGCCCTGCCCCTGTAATCTGGACCTGGGTTCTACAGGCCAGGGAGCCCTGGGAGCATCCCTCTTCTGCCCAAGCCCTCCCCCGGGTGGACATAGGAAGATTTATTACACTTGTGTTTACATTTTTCAATGTTCCTGAACACACCCAGGATCTGCATTGTTTCTCAGCAACTGAGAAAGTGGGCACCATTAGTCCCACTAGACAGGTGGGAATCTGAGGCTTAGGGAGATGAATGACTAGCCCAGTGGTTCTGAAGCCTGGCTGCACTTTGGAACCACCTGGGGAGCTTTTAAAAATTAAATCTGGGCTGGCCAATTAGCTCATTTGGTTAGAGATAGGTGTTATAATACCAAGCGCAAGGGATTGGATCCCTGAACCAGTCAGCTGCCAAAAAAAATTGAATCACTGGGGGTGGAGCCCAGGTGTCGGGAGTTTTTAAAGCTCCCCAGGTGATTTTAATGCACTACCAAAATTGAGAACTACCAGACAAGGCCAAGGCCCTCAGCCAGCGGGGAGCGCAGCCAATTCTAGAATTACAGATCCTGAAGCAGGGCTCATTCTCTTACCCTAAGGGGAAGTGGGGGGAGGTCCCTGGGCCACTGCTGTTTGGGGTGCCACGTGCTGGAAGAGGGAGCCCCACAAGACAGTCTTGGCTTCTGCAGAGCCAACCTCTTGCCTCCTTGTGCTTCCCTGACCCCAGAACTTGGGCCCAGACAGCCAAAGCCCAGGGGACAATGGGTGACTCAGACACTTCCTGTTTTCTTGGCCACAGTGGCAAGGGGATGGAAACAGCCTGGGCCAGGGTTCATGGCCTAAGAGAGGGGCTTGGAGCGAGGCGAAGGCTGGAGCAAGGAGCAAGCTGGGTAAAGCCACATGGGTGGCTAACTGTCCTCAGTGGGTGGACACAGGGTGGGTTTGTTGGCTGGCCAGCTGGGTTAGTGAAGGGAGGAGGATTTGGGGCCAGCTTTTCTTGAAATGTAAGGGATATTCTGAGTCCTTGGGAGTTGAAGGAGAGGCCTGAGGTTTGGTTCAGGCAAAGCAGATGGCTGGCAGGCTGTGGGGCAGAGAGAAAAGCTCTAGGTGGGGGGTAAAGGACCTGGGTTATCTTGTGCCTGCCCTGCCATGAATTACCATTGACCCTGAGTAAGACCCTGGCAACTCCGAGCCCCTGCTTCCTATGATATGGGAAGGGGCTGGGCTAAGCTGAGTTCTGAGAAGTCCTGACATCTTGAGGAAATCCATAACCTCCCAAGCCTTACGGAGTGCTGTGCTGGCTCCAGAGGGCTTTTTCATGTACATGATTTTGATTTCAAGTCTGACAATAAGCCTGAGAGGTAGGCAGGAAAAGCACTATCACTACCTGATTGCTACTGGAGACACTAATGATGAGAGAGATTAAGAAAGGTGCTGGCCATGGGCGTGCAGAAGTGGGGACCCAGACACTCCTGGTGTCCCAACTTGGGTAAGACCCTTTCCTTGTAGGACAGTGATTTGGGGGTATTTATGAAAAATCATATGTGTTAGAATCTTGGCTTTAATCATCTTCCTACTAGGGTCACCCTTAGGAAATGATCCTAAATTCAGAAAGTCTTGTTGGACAGAAATATTTATTATCCTACAAGTTCAGGGATCTAGGCACACCTTAGCCAGGTGCCTCTGGCTCAGGGTCTCTCACAAGGCTGCAATCAAGGTGCTGGCTGGGCCTGCAGTCATCTCAAAGCTTAACTGCAACAGGCTCCACTTCCGAGTTCACCCACAAGGCTGTTGGCAGGTCCCAGGTCCTTGCTGCTCAGGGCTGGACACATCAGTTCCTCCACATGTGGGCCCCTTCTCAGGGCAGCGCACAATGCAGTGGCTGGTTTCCCTCGGAGCGAGCGAGCACGGGCAAGCAACATGGGAGGCACCCAGTCCTTTTGAAACCAAATCTTGGAAGTGATAGTGCTTCATTTTTTCTGCATTCTATTCATTGGAAGTGAGTCACTAGGTCTAGCCCGCATTCAAGGGAGAGTATCGCACAGGGTGCGAATACCAGGAGGTGGGGACCACTGGGGGCCACCTTAGAGGTTTCCTGTCCTATGGTGAATGTGAATATGATCTTTAGTTAATTAAAATAACAGGGTGCAAAACTGCACACACAGGAGGATCTCCTCTAAGAATGCAAGAGGGAAAAAAGATGGGAAGAAATTTGTTAACACACACATCTAAAAATCAAGTGGGGTCTGGATGATAAACCACCTTTGTAAATTAGATCTCTTGCTTTTCCATACATGTACTATTTATGCATCCTTTTTTTTTCAGTTATTTATTCTTCAAATGTAAGTAATTTGGCCCTGGGGGCCGAGCAGCTGGGTAGGAAGGAGTCCAGCTCCCGCCTTCTGTCCTTGGCGTCTGTCTGAGCCGTGAGAAGCTGCGCTTCTCCCCCTGGGACAGCCTCAGGGATGTACTGGAGGCAAATCCTAACCGCCTCTAATCTTACTGGGTATTCCTGGGTTTACTGGAGCCTGAGGAGTTGGCTTGGGGAGTGGTCCTGAGGGCAGCATTGTTTGGGGAGGATTTGGTGCAGAAGGGACAGCAAAGAGGGGGAAGACAGAGGAAGTGACCCA
>NW_007730799.1:20296-21920 GCF_000696425.1 Galeopterus variegatus | reverse complement strand
TTTGGGGAGGATTTGGTGCAGAAGGGACAGCAAAGAGGGGGAAGACAGAGGAAGTGACCCAGGAAAGGGAGAGCTGGCATCTCAGAGCCGGACTCCTTGGGACATGAGAGCGTGCCTCATTCAAGCCTCTGTTTCCTCATCCACAGAATGGGCTCAACAGGGTTAAATGGGATTCATTATGCACAGAAATAAGCTCTGTGAACTGTAAAGCTCTGCACAGGTGATGGTTTTCTCAGGGATTGATGGGAGCTCCAGCAGGAGTCAAGCCCTCCCCAACCACGGAGGGGACAGAGGCCTTGGTGGCTTCCCTGCACGGAGCTACCATTCCATCCTCCTCTCTGGCAGTAGACTGGTTAAATGTTTTTTGTTGTTGTTTTTGTTTTTTCTAAAGATGACCAGTAAGGAGATCTTAACCCTTGACTTGGTGTTGTCAGCACCACGCTCACTCAGTGAGCCAACCGGCCATCCCTATATGGGATCCGAACCCGTGGCCTATGGTGTTATCAGCACCACACTCTCCTGAGTGAGCCACGGGCCGGCCCCACACTGGTTAAATGTTGAAGCTGAATATGCTTCAGTTCAAAAGAACTGAGGTTACCTCTAACAAAGGACCACCTGGCAACTTCCATCAAAATCACAATTCCACTTTCTGGAATATGCACACACAGGTGTATACAGGGATACTGGTGTACACAGTAATATTGACGGCAGGATTCTTTGTGAGAGAGCAAAGCACTGTCAAGAAAAAAAAGTTTATCCATACAGGGCTGGTTAGATCAATTAGGGAACATCGTGCAATGGAATGCTGTGAAGCCATTGAAAAGAACGAGCCTTCACAGGATGCACTGATCCAGAAAGATCTCCAACATATATTATAAAATGAAAGGTAGCAAGTTGCCAAAGCAAACAAAACTACATATATGTATGTGTGCTTAACTGTACGGTGATACACAGGACATGTGGGAGGGACACAGCCAGTCATCAGAAGCAGCCACCTCAGGGAGGAGAGGGAGGGGACAGGGACAAGGAGAAGGCCTTACGCTTCTTACTGCACGCGCTTCAGGAACGGCTGCCATTTCATTGTGGTGGATGTTCGTGTATTTTCTGTGTAATTTTAATGTTTACATGTTTTTTTAATTTTCAAAACTTAAAAAATGATTTTTTCGGGGCCGGCCCGGTGGCGCACTGGATAAGTGCGCTGCTTGGGAAGCGCGGCTGCGCTCCCGCCCGAGGGTTCGGATCCCATATACAGACCGGTTCCCGCTCACTGGCTGAGCGAGGCGCGGGAGCAGCACCGAGGGTTGCAATCCCGTTGCCGGTCCCCAGTCCGGTACGGGGGCAACACTGAGGGTTGCGATCTGTTGCCGGCCACGGAAAAAGATAAAAAAGACAAAAAAAAAAAATGGTTTTTTCAATATAGTTTTGATATTACTTTACCTTGAAGAATGGATTTTAGTCCTGACTGCCTGTGGCCCTTGCCCTTTCTGGGCCTCAGTTTCTTCATTTGGCGCAGGGTCTGCCCTAGACATTCCTCCTCCAGTCTCTCCTTCCACCCACCCTCTACCCCGGGCCAAGCTTGGATCTGATGTGAGTTGTAGTTTCCTGAGGACTCGCTTTCCTCACC
>NW_007730799.1:0-19479 GCF_000696425.1 Galeopterus variegatus | reverse complement strand
CCCCCTTGTATTAGTCTGTTTACTGCTGCTGGTAACAGATTACCCGAAACTGGTTACTTATAAAGGAATGAAATTTATTTATGGCAGTTTCGGAGGCTGGGAAGTGCAAGGACAAGGGGGTACTTCTGGTGAGGGCTTCTTCTTGGTGGGGACTCTCTACGGGGACTTGTGGCAACGCAGCGCATCACGTGGTGAGAATGGCGAGAGCGCTTTCTCGTGCTCACTTGCTCTCCTTACAAAGCCAGCAGTCTCGCCCCTGACAACCCATCAAACCATTNATCAATTAGGGAACATCGTGCAATGGAATGCTGTGAAGCCATTGAAAAGAACGAGCCTTCACAGGATGCACTGATCCAGAAAGATCTCCAACATATATTATAAAATGAAAGGCAGCAAGTTGCCAAAGCAAACAAAACTACATATATGTATGTGTGCTTAACTGTATGGTGATACACAGGACATGTGGGAGGGACACAGCCAGTCATCAGAAGCAGCCACCTCAGGGAGGAGAGGGAGGGGACGGGGACAAGGAGAAGGCCTTACGCTTCTTACTGCACGCGCTTCAGGAACGGCTGCCATTTCATTGTGGTGGATGTTCGTGTATTTTCTGTGTCATTTTAATGTTTACATGTTTTTTTAATTTTCAAAACTTAAAAAATGATTTTTTCGATATAGTTTTGATATTACTTTACCTTGAAGAATGGATTTCAGTCCTGACTGCCTGTGGCCCTTGCCCTTTCCGGGCCTCAGTTTCTTCATTTGGCGCAGGGCCTGCCCTAGACATTCCTCCTCCAGTCTCTCCTTCCACCCACCCTCTCCCCCGGGCCAAGCTTGGATCTGATGTGAGTTGTAGTTTCCTGAGGACTCGCTTTCCTCACCTGCCCTAAGCACACAGGTCACTCTGTCACAAGGTTTTACTGCTAATTGCTCAAGAGAACTAGCTTTGGAGACAAAATAACAAACACAGGGAAGGTATACAAGCCTTAGAATCATTCGCTGTCTTTAACATTTTGGGTCTCTGATTATGACTTCAGAAAACTGCGATAATCACTGGGCCCCCAGGGGCACTTATTCCTTGCAGAGGAGTCACCAACATCTTTCCTTAAATCCTCTGTGATGAAGGACCCGGGCTGCCTTCTCCCAAGACGATGCCTCTTCCTGGGGAGGTGCTCTCCGCAGCCCTGAGGCCTGTCAGGCCCCTCCGCCACCCCAGGTCTGCTCCCTGCTCCGGGGTGATCCTTTGAGCTTATGCTCACACCCTGTGCTCAGGGATGAACTGGAGAAAATCTCTGTTTACTCATTCATTCATTACCTAAACAAACAGTAATGCCCTGGCCAAAGCCGTTGGATCCAATGGTGAATAAAGACAGACAAGATTAGAGTCTGGGGAGGAGACAGGCTCTTATCAAACAGCCTCCTAAACAGAAGTGAAATGAAGTCTGTGATGGATGCTCTGGAAGACAGACTCCAGAGAATGCCCTGAGCAGGAAAAGCCGAGGGGTTTTCCCCATTTTCACTGAGACCCTTCCCCCTTGTATTAGTCTGTTTACTGCTGCTGGTAACAGATTACCCGAAACTGGTTACTTATGAAGGAATGAAATTTATTTATCGCAGTTTCGGAGGCTGGGAAGTCCAAGGACAAGGGGGTACTTCTGGTGAGGGCTTCTTCTTGGTGGGGACTCTCTACGGGGACTTGTGGCAACGCAGCGCATCACGTGGTGAGAATGGCCAGAGCGCTTTCTCGTGCTCACTTGCTCTCCTTGTGCTCACTTGCTCTCCTTACAAAGCCAGCAGTCTCGCCCCTGACAACCCATCAAACCATTAACCCATTAACCCATGAATGGATCAATCCGTTCACAAGGGCAGTCCTCATGATCCAGTCACCACTTAAAGGCCCCACCTTTCAATTACCGTAGTCAGATTTCCCAACCTCTCACCACTTACAATGGGATCAAGCGTCACTGAGTTTGGGGGGACATTCAAACCATAGCACCCCTCCCCACTCCACATCCTCAAGCTTCCACCCTTTGTGAACTGGGACCTGAGGGCTTGGCGGAGGTCATCAGCAGCCAGCTGAGGGCTCCCCAGGAATGCAGATGTGGGAGGAAAATGCAAGGCACCCCCCCAGAAAATCTCCAGTAGATAAGCTCAGACCAAAGACCCTGGCAGGAAGCATTGCCCAGGCCAATTCCAGACCCGTTTTGTCGTCGTCATCACTTGTTCACAGGCTCCACCCAAGGCCACTATCCAAACCTCCATCCCCTCCCCACACCTCCACCCTGCTGGGGTCCTGGATAGCAAGGCCTCTGGTGAGTGGGATCTTTCCATTTGGAATTGATATTTCACTGCCAAAGTCAGTGTCTGGACCAAAACAAGAATGCTTCACGTGTGTACATGTGTGTGCGTGTGTGTAACGTGCACACTATACATGCACACAGGTCTTTACCGTGTGGCTAGGGTGTCAATTCATTCCAGATTTACTGGAACAGACTCAATTTCACATATTTGGACACCACAAACCATGGAAATATCCTGAAAATTCTAATAAGATTATTTCTTTATGCAGCACTCCTTCAGTCTTGTTCCAAAAAAAGGATTTGAGAACCAGCTTGCAGAATTGTATACACTTCAGTAGGATTTTAAAATAACAGACAAGGAAAGCGGGGAGAAGGAGAGAGAGATGACACGCGGAGATGCCTGACTGGAGTCCTGCAGGCACGCTGGAGGCTGGCCACCGTGTGTCTCAGAATTTCCAAGCAGCCAGAGCTGACAGGGCAACAAGAAGACATGGATTCCTGCTCTCGGGACCTGAGGGAATTTCCCCCAAAAGTCCTCAGAATGGAGATGCAGCGTGACGCAGGGCGAGGGGAACAAATCCATGTCCCGTGTCTTAACAGTGGTTTGGTTACACAAGTAACTGCATTTGTCAAAACCCACAGGGTAGCGTACTTAAGATCTGTGCATTGCACTGTAAGCAAATGTTACCCCAAAAAGAAAACAACTGGGCCGGCCCGTGGTTTGAGAGAGTGCGGCACTGATAACACCAAGGCCACGGGTTCGGATCCTATATAGGGATGGCCGGTTTGCACACTTGGGAGAGCGTGGTGCTGACAACACCAAGTCAAGGGTTAAGATCCCCTTACCGGTCATCTTTAAAAAAAAAAAAATGAAAAGAAAACAACCATACATGTTAATGATACAGTTAATGACACGCCTGCTGAAGGGCTCAGGGGAGGTGAGCTGACCTTGCAGCTGCCTTTGAAATGCGTCCAAGGAGGGAGGTGAGTTGCTGAGCGGAGAGAAGGGTCATGGGGTCACCGTGCGACAAAGCGAGTGGAATCGATCTCAGTGTGGTGAGATTTGCGGTGTGGACTGTACAATTCTTTTCTTTCAGCTGTATGTTTGAACATTTTTATGATAAAAAATTGGGGGCCCTGAGAAATGAAGTGGGCTTTGGGAGTTATCATCCACCCACAGTAGATAAAAAGCTGTGGGCTGGCCGGTTAGCTCAGTTGGTTAGAGCACAGCCTTGTAACAAGGTCAGGGGTTGGGATCCCTGAACAGACCAGCCACCAAGATTAAAAGGCTGAGTTTTGTTCACAGCGCCAGGGCTAGCAGCAGCAGGGACAGAGGCCTGGCTGCCCGAGATCCCCAGCACCCTGGGGTTTTGGCTCCTCCCAGACAAAGCTCTCAGGTATTCAAAATCTCCTGGCAGGCCATCAGGGAGCCTCTACCCTTGAGGCACTGTGCTGACCCAGAGCCTGGAGAATACGATGGCCTTGGTGACAGGGATTACCAACCTTTATTGGGGCTTTTCTCTCTGCTGTGCACTGTGTTAGACATTTACATCTATCACGTCATTTAATGTTCAGATGACTCTATGAAGCTGGTAGTGTTATCATCTTCCTTTCTACACAAAAAACAGGGCACAGAGAAGTTCAGTGACTTGTACGTGGCCACTCAGCTGGCAAACTGCTGAGCTGGGATCCAAAGTCACATTTGACTCCAGAGTCCTTGACCCTAACCACCGCTTTCTTCCACTCCGCATGCTACTCTCTCCTGTTCCTTCCCTCTTCTTCTTGTCCCCTCCCCCAAAGGCCTGTCACAGACAACTTCTCTCTGCTCCATTCTCAGAAGAAAGCTCAGTAGAAATTCTGAGCCCAAAGTGCTCATAATAAACCAAGCAACCCCCTGTACTCTGCTCTCCAGAACAGCTCTACCCCCTGGGATGGGGACCTTCCCCAGCACTCCCTGCAGCCACACACATGCACGCTCACGCACATGCAGGCACACACACCACGACCTGCTGATGGCCAGGACCAGCCGCCCTTCCACCCCAGCATCTTCAGGGCTGCTCTGACCAGCTTCCCTGCCTACCACAAAACCCAAACCACGACATCTGAAAACAGCCTATCACCTCTTTCGCAGAATCCCAGAGCTAAGGAAGACTTCAGACAGCCGGTAGCCAGCCTCCTTCTTTGTTACAGGAGGAAATGAAGGCCCAGAGAGGGGTGACAGCTGACCCAGTGTCACACGGCATACCAGAACTGAACTTTGTCTCCTCCTCCTGACCCTGGGGCTTGTCCCGTCTGCTCAGGACTGGGCAGGGCTGAGTTGGGCTGCAGGGTGGTGGTGGAGGGAGTGTGGGGGTGGACGGATGAGGCCTAGAGACACCCCTGAAGAAACACGAGCTCCTAGGGCCAGGGAAGAGAATCGCTCGTCCCAGCAGTGCTAGCTGGGAGGATCCTGAGAGAGCAGCACTCATTGTATAGATGGGAACCTGTGCTGGATCTCACAGCCATTCCTGATAGGATGGGGGCAGGACTAAGTTTTCCTGAATCCCCAGTGTTCTCCCACGACCATACCTTAATTTGTTCCTAAGGATCTGGAGGCACAGGGCAGGCTGGGACAGCCCAGTGAGTCCCTGAGCTGTGCCTCCCCTGGTATCCACCCGACCATGCCCCCATGGCTGGGGAACCATCAGTACTCCCCAGGACCAAAACAGACCCTTTGCTTTTACCAAGTCCATCCCTAAATGTCACAGAGCTTAGGCTGCATCCTGGGCCCCCTAGGGGCTGTTGGTGAGGGGTTCCACCTCTGAAGCCCCTTGCAGGGAGGGAAAAGGAGGAGGCTACAGGGGCCTAAGAGCCACCCACCAATCCCCAACACACCTGTTTATTAGCCAGGTCCTGGCCTCCAGGGACTTCAGGCCCTGGGCACCGGCAGCTTCAGGCCTCAGACAAGGCCTAAGCAGCCTCAGGAGTGTGTCTGCAGTGGGGGGAGGTGTCAAGGGGTCACCCAGCTGTGAGTCCACCTTCCCTCCCACCAGAGCCAGGCTTGAGACCATGGGAGGAGGATGGGGCATCAGAACGGTGAAGACTGGGTCTATAGCCAAACCCCAAGCAGCCCTGGCCATGCCAGGCCAGCCAGCCACCACCAGCACAAACACTGGGCCCCTGGCTCCACGGGAAGGGGGCATTTCTCAGAGATGACATCAGCTCTTAAAGTTTTATGTTTCCTGTCTACCTCAGCCCAGAGAGCACAGTCCCCAGAGCCACTAGGTGAGGCAGGCACCAGCACCAAAGCAAATAGCTCCCCAATGACCTTAGACACCCACAAGAGAGACGGCAGCAGCCTGCTCACCCCCAAAGACACAGCCATGCCTGGGCCCTGCAGGACAGATGCAAGAGGACAGGAGACACCTACCTCTCAGCTCCCCAGACACATCTAGGGGCCTTTGCTCAGCCGTTCCCTCTAAGTCTGATCCCTTGTCTTCCATGCTCCGGGCCATCTCCCAACGCCTCTTTCTTCTTCAACTGTCCTGTCCCTGGGGAGCCAGCCCTGCCCCCTGAGCCTCGGCAGGGTTCTGTCCCTGCTTCCATTGCAGTCTCATCACCCTGGACAGCATTTACAACCAGATCCCTCCCCACCCACCTCCCTGCCTCATCAGACTCCAGCTTGAGGAGGGCACAAGCCAAGTCCCATTTCACTCTGACCAGGCCTCTTGTAGCACGTGGTGGGAACTTGGGAAATGCATGTAGAGGAAAGCATGGAGGGCAGACAGGTGGAAAACCTGCTGGGGAAGTATCCCTGTTCATCATTCTCCCATGCAATCACTACGTTTTTGCCAAGGGACCCAGGCCTGGCATCCACTCTGAGAAGCATTCCTGCCCCCATGAATGTGCCTGGGGACCTCAGAATTTGGAGGGAGAGACTTTAGTCCCCTCACTACAGGCTTTGCCAGTGGAAGCCCAAGGGAGCCAGCCCCAGCCCCCAGCAGGGCCCCCAAGGGAAGGTGGAGAGGAAGCGTCCTCTGGCCTGTGTCCAGGCCCCCACCCACCCCGGCCCCAGGCCCCCCTCAGGAAATCTCTGGAGAAGCACAGGCGGGAAATGGTGGAGGAGCTGTCTAGTTTCCTCAACCTCAAATGGGTCCGGTGATAGTGCCAGCCACAGAGTGGGGCTGCCTCATGGCCAGTGGTCAGGTCCGGAGGGGGCTGACTTCTGCCCATACAGAAATACAAGCCTGCCCTTGCTGGGGGCCTGGAAACCCACTCCCCAGGCTGAAGCTGCTTCTATCACCCTGTCTCAGGATGTGGGAGGATTAAATGAATCAACTCATGAAAACCTCTGGACCATGGGAAGCATCCAATAAATGTTAGCTATTTTTAGGATAATTATTGTATTATTTAGATTTAACTCACGTTAATGAGTGCCAACTATGGGCTGGCATTGCAGATGCCAGGGGGACAAGCCAGGCATGTTCCTACCTCCCAGGAACCTACAAGGAGGTGGGGGACAGACATAGAAACAGCTGACAGGGAAGTGCAGAGCTGGAGGGGTGGGAAAACCCACAGCGCCTAACCTGGCCTGGGGGTAGGTGGGTCCAGGAAGGCTTCCTGGAGGAGGTGCTGCCCATCAAAGACCTGAAGGATGAGTAGAAAGAAATTAACCCACAACAAAAGGGCAAGGCCTGTCCCACTGAGAGAGCTGGCAAGGGCTCAGCTGAAGGCAGGGCGAGTGGCGGAGGGAGGCCTTTCTGATGGGGAGGGGGCACCGCAGTGTAGGAAGCCACCATGGGATGGGAGCGACAGGGGCCACACCTTCAGGGAGGGTGTGTTCTAGCAGGCAGCACAGCTGAACGAGTGAAGCAATGAATGAGGGGTCCAAAGACAGGAGGCTGAGGTGGAAAACCCTACTTTACCCTGCACAGTGACTGTTCTCTGGCAGCAGGGAGGGTTGACAGAGACAGATGCCAACACACACTGGTCCCCACCCAGCCACCCCTCCTCGAGATTTGTAGGACTAAGGTGTGCTGAAGGTGGCACATCAGGCCCAGAAGGGCCCAGGCCTGGGTCTCCTCGCCTTTTGGCAGCCCCTGCATCCTGTGGGAGGAGGGGATGCCTCCTGGATCCCCCTAGAGCCCGGGGCCAAGCTCCCGCTGCTGACTCAGGCCCCGCTGGCCAGCTCAGCGTTCCTGCCTGGCCCCCCGCTGAATGGGGCTATTGAAACTCTTTGTAGGGAGGTCAGGCCAGAGACCACGCTCCCAACCAGAGCCTTCTCCTGCGCTGTGGGCTCTGCTGTCAGGGGGCAGCACAAGCCCTGGGGGGCAGTCAGAGAGCGCTCCAGCCACCAGCTGCTGCTCTGAGGGTGTCTGAGAACAAGGACAACTGTGGGTAAGCTGGCTGCGCTGGCATCAGATAGGGGATCTCAGTGGGCAGGAATCTTCCTGACATTCAGGACTGAAGACCCTGGAATGGTGACCCCAGAGGGGGGAGGGTCTCGCCTCCTGTGCGCCTCCATGTTGGTTGTCCTGCCTCTCCCATCAGTTCAGAGCTTCCCTGAGGCAGAGCTGGTCCCCGTCACGTAGGGGCCCCTTTCGGGGGCCGGAGAACTGGAGAGTCAGGGTAGTGGGAGGGGTGGTTTGGAGCCTGGCGCATCAGACCCGGAGCTCCCCAAGCCCAGCCTTTGTCTTCTCCTCAGTGTTTAACACAGGCCTGACACCCGGTGTCTAGCCTCAGCCTCTGCTGGTGGGTCCAGATAAAGCGCCCCCCCTTGCCGTACTGCTCCCCTCCTGGCCTTTGCCCCAAACCAGGATCTGGCCCCCAGCCTGGCTGCATGGCCTGAACATGTCAGGTGTGCTTCTTTCAGGTATGGGGGAGGGCTGGGTGCCATGAAGCCAGTGCAGGTTGTCACCCTTTGTTGCGTACTACTGCTGGTGTCCAGGCTGGGGGCCACCAGGAGGGTGTCCCCAGAAGAGGCCTCCTTCTACTATGGGACCTTCCCACCTGGTATGTCCACTCCTCTGTTGGTCTGCTCTCCGTCTGTCTGTCTGTCGGCTTGCCCACGCTGGCTGACTTGCCAAGGAGTTTGGTGTTATAGCTTCTTGACTGTTAGGATGGGAAATATACCTCCAAGTGGTTGTTCTAAAATAAAAGAAGTTCCTAACAGATTTTTCTTTCTTTCTTTTTTTTTTTTTTAAAGATGACCAGTAAGGGGATCTTAACCCTTGACTTGATGTTGTCAGCACCACGCTCACCCAAGTGAGCCACGGGCCGGCCCTCTAACAGATTTTTCTTAAGTTACTAAAAGCTATAAAGATAATAAATGCTAATCAGAACTAAAACCGTACAAAAACTGTTTTTAATACATTGCATCTTCACTCAGCCTGGCCTACCCGCTCTCACTCCTAGCGGGACAAGCCCTGGGGGACGGGGCAGGCTGGTGGGGAGGGCTGCCTTGAGGCCAGTGCGGGTCCTCTGCCTGCAGGCTTCTCCTGGGGTGTGGGCAGCTCCGCCTACCAGACAGAGGGTGCCTGGGACCAGGATGGGAAGGGGCCCAGCATCTGGGATGCCTTCACACATGATGGAAAGGGGAAGGTGCTTGGGGATGAGACAGCAGATGTGGCCTGTGATGGCTACTACAAGGTCCAGGTGAGTGTGGGGTTTGGGGGAAAGCACGTGTGAGCACATACACGTGTGAGCATGTGCCTAGCCAAGAGGTGGGGAGTGACGTATTGAGGGGAGCCCAGGTGACAATGTCACCCCAGTGCTCTGCCAAACACCTCTTACCCCAGTGCAGCCAAAGGGGGTGGGGCCAGTAGCAGCTGGGGTTTGAGGGTTGGGGGCTGAGGGTGTCAGGACGTGGGAGGGTGGATGTAGGAAGAACGGAAAGCAGGGCCTCCCCTGTGCATGCCTTAGGCAAGCAGTGGGTAGCTGAAGGCTGATGGCATGGCCCAGAGCCTGCGACCACCACGGCCTGAACCCCCGGTCCCTGCCTGTGAATTGTTCCCCCACGGAGAGAGAGAGACCGGCTCATCCAAGCCCTCACTGACCTCTCTGGCTGGCTTCTTGAGGGATTCATCACCCAGGTTTATTAGGAGCACCTGATGGGCTTCCCAAAATCCCCCACGGCCTGCATTTATTTGACTCTTGGCATAGCCCCAGCATGAAATGCGGGCAGGCCCCCCACTGTACAGATGAGGAAACAGGTCCTTCCCCTCCTGCTAAGAGTTACAGACAGCAGTGAGCTTTACCCGTGGGCCCAAATGACCCCTACCTTATATTTTCCCCTGACCCAGGGCCCCAGGTGACCCAGCCCTGCCTCCCACCCCTGTCTACACAGGAGGACATTGGTCTGCTGAGGGACCTGAACGTAAACCACTACCGATTCTCCCTGTCTTGGCCCCGGCTCCTACCCACAGGCATCCGAGGTGAGCAAGGGCGACCCCTCCCAAGCCCGAGTGTGGTGCCATGATGGCTTTGCAGGGACACCACAGAGTCTTGAGGAGGGAGACCAGCCCATGAACATGGTCACGGCTGGCAGCAGCTCTCACAGGTGCTGCAGGTAACAGGACTCCCAGGAGTATCTATACTGCCCTCTGGGACTCGGAATGCTGGTGGGATGAGGGTGCCTTTGGTCCAGCAAAAAGCCTCAGAGCCCAGGAATGCTGCACTCCAGAAGGCCAAGGCTAAGGTCCTTACTTGTAGAGTCCTCTTTTATTTCACCTACAGCTGAGCAGGTGAACGAGAAGGGAATCCAATTCTACAGCGATTTCATCGATGCCCTTCTGAAGAGCCACATCACCCCCATTGTGACTTTGCACCACTGGGATCTGCCACAGGTGAGGGCCAGGGGAGGGCAGGTGCAGGGTCAGAGGCCCAAGCAGAGCTCAGCTCAGCAGGAGGGAGCCTGGTTTAAGAATCTGGGTTTGCCAAGGTGGTGCAGAGGCTGGGCCTGCCTGGACTCTGTGCATGTGGACTCTGAGTCTGTCCTGGAGCAGGGGCCACTGGGAGTTGAGGGATTTGGGCTCAAAACATGAAGATGCGAGCAGGTGAAGAAATCTCTGACTCAGTGTGTTAGTCTGTTTGTGCTGCTATAACAGAATACCACAGACTGGGTAATTTGTAAAGAACAGAAATTAATTTTCTCACAGTTCTGGAGGCTAGGAAGTCCAAGATCCAGGCACTGGCAGGTTTGTTGTCTGGTGAGGGTCTTGTCTCTGCTTCCAAGGTGATACCTTGAACCCTGCATCCTCTGGAGGAGAGGAACACTGGGTCCTCATGTGGCTGAAGGCAGAAGGGCAGAAAGGGGGCAAGCCCTCTATCAAGCCCTTTCATAGGGCATCTAATCCCATTCCTGAGGGCAGAGCCCTCATGCCTCAATCACTTCCCCATGGCTGCACCTCTCAATTCTGTTTCATTGGGGATTATGTTTCAACTTGAATTTGAGGGGACAGAAACATTCAAACCATAGCACTCACCCATGGCAGGGACATTACGTTAGTTTAGTTGATGTTTGTAGTAAGTAAAAAGTCCGAATCCTGATGTTTTCCAAAACATTTGGCATAAAAAAATTTTTTTTAACTGTAAATAAACATGTTTTGACTATGGTTTGCTGACATGGTATAATGAACATCTGTTTAGCCTTTTTTTCTCCAGTTTGTGAGCCAGTACCACATGCACTTATGTGTGACCCACCACCCCCAGCAATGTCCATGAAGTCTCAACGTGCTTATGAGCATCACTGTTAGATGTCGTTACTCAAGCAAGGTTTTCATTCATTTATTTCATTCATTCATCCACGTACACGAGTATAACTCTCTAGGACACGGGGCAGATGATGCTGGGTACAGGGTTGTGGAGGTCAGAGGATGGAGATGTGGCTTCAGGAAGACACTGGGGAGAAGGCAGCGTCCCAGCAGAGTTTTGAAGGGTTTGGGCAGGCGATGGAGGGAAGAGTGTTCTGGCTGGAGGGAGCACAGCAAGGAAGCAGGAGAGGGGGCAGGGGAGGCTGGGCAAGCAATTTGTTTAGTCTGGGGAGCAGGCAGGAGAGGGGAAGGCTAGAGGCTGGAGGAGCAGGTGGAAAGGCCTCAAATGCCGTGCTAAGGTGACTGGGAACTGGGGATTGTTCTGGGGGAAGAGGAGCCACCGCAGGCCTCTAAGCTGGGGCTAGGGGTGAGGGGCAGAGCGGGCTTTAGGGAGATGAACTGGAAACCACTTTCTGGCCTCTTCCTAGGTTAATCTCTTCCACTAAATTGCCCTGCTAGTATCCCCTCAAACCCACCAAGAAGAGCTCGCTAGATAATGTCGCCGGAATGACAAATCTTGGGAAAACCCTGCCCCCTGAGTAGCCACGTTTGGTTGGGAGAGCCCTCTGCTGGAGAAAGCACCCCCAACCCCTTACCAGAGGCTCCTGATATCTGCACGGTCCTCAAAATCCTCTCCAGAGCTTTCATGCCCAGCGGCAGATGTCATTTCTTCAGAACTTACATTCAAGGTGTTCTTCCCTTTATCACACATCTTTCCCCTGGCGAATTTTCTTAAATATTCTCTCTGTCAAGTTCCTTCTAAGCATGAGAGTTGCAGACTTCTTTTTTTTTTCTTTTTCCTTTTTGTCTTTTTTCGTGACCGGCAACGGATCACAACCCTCAGTGTCGCGCCTGTACCAGACCGGGACCGGCAACGGGATCGCAACCCTCGGTGCCACGCCCACACCTCACTCAGCCAGTGAGCGGGAACCGGTCTGTATGTGGGATCCGAACCCTCGGCGGGAGTGCCGCCATGCTCCCAAGCGGCGCACTGTAGCAGTGCGCCACCGGGCCGGCCCTGAGAGTTGCAGACTTCTGCTGTTCCCTCCCTCCCTCTTGTTTGTATAAGGCATTGCTATGCAGCTTATTTACACACCGCCATGCTCCCAAGCAGCGCACTGTAGCAGTGCGCCACTGGGCCGGCCCCGAGAGTTGCAGACTTCTGCTGTTCCCTCCCTCCCTCTTGTTTGTATAAGGCATTGCTACGCAGCTTATTTACACATTTAAATTGTTCCATGGTTCATTACTGCTACTGTCTTCACATCTTAATCCCCACAGGCCTGCCTGTTTGCTCCCCTTTCTCCCAGACAAGGCCCCCTAAACATCCTCCGTAGCCGTCATCACCCATGTTTCTCCCACAAACTCAGCCAATTGGCTCCAAAAGTCTCTCTTGGGGCGTCTGCTTCTCTCTCTTTTCACAGCTGCTCCAGGACAAATATGGCGGGTGGCAGAACGTGAGCATGACCAGCTACTTCAGTGACTATGCCAATCTGTGCTTTGAGGCCTTTGGGGACCGGGTGAAGCACTGGATCACTTTTAGTGATCCTCAGGTAAGCAGGGCCCCTCTCCAGGTGTGAAAACCCACTTCCTGCAATGGAGTGCCCCCTGCCATTTCTCACAGATCCTGTGGTCCCCACATGCTGTCCCTATAGGCAATGGCAGAAAAGGGCTATGAGACGGGCCACCACGCACCAGGTCTGACGCTCCACGGCACTGGCCTGTACAAGGCAGCGCATCACATCATTAAGGTGAGATGGTCCTTCTAGGAGTGAAGCCTGGGTTCAAGGTTGAGGGATGACCTATAGTGCTAGCTCAACCTGCCCCGGGGCTCCAAGCCTGAGCTCAGGCCTCTGCTGCTCTCCCTCCAAGTCAGCATTTTCCACAGCACCTTCCATTCTGTGAGGATTTATGGAGGGCCTATCCTGTCATCCAGCCCTCTGCTGGACACAATGGCTGAGACATTATAGTGGCTGCTAAGAGATTACAACCTAGCCAAGGGGATGGAGCGCATACATATGGGAATTTGTTACCCATAGGTCCAAGCTGTCTTGTGAGGAATGGTGACAGGAGGAAGGGGGTGTGTGACAGTGAGCTAGGGGCTAACGTCTTCAATGAGTGAGTGGACAGTAGCAACTGGAGGTTGATGAAGGACAGCAGACCGAGGGGTTAGGAGTGGTCATCTGATAGCATGGACTCTAAAGGACCTGGGTTGGTTTTTTTTGGTGGCTGGCCAGTGTGGTCCAAACTCTTGATGCTGGTGTTACAACACCGTGCTCTAAGCAAGTGAACTAACTTGCCGGCCCAGGAGCTGGGGTTTTTGAAGGAGGAAGGAGAAACAGTTTGGAAGCAACAAGAAAGAGCAAGGCAGACTCCACCCCTCCTTCAGGCCCTAAGTATGTAGGGTGAGGGAAAAAAAATGGCCTCTGCTTGAAAGAGCTGCAGCGGAGGTGGTCTTTAGGGCAGCCGGGCCTCAACTAGGGCAAGAAATTAAGCGAGACTTCCAGAGAAGATGCTGTAGGCAACAGACCATGAGTTACCGGGCACAGGAAAGGCTTGAGATGGTGGGGAGGGAATTGGGTTGTATTGCAGGACATATGTGAGGATACTGTGCTGACTGGGGAACAGCGGCGTGAGGCGTGATGGGATTGGCCGCAAAGGACACCCAGCTAAAGGTGGACAATCTGTTCAATTTGGAAGGCAAGGAGCCACCAGGTGACTGACATATCAGACCCCCTTTCTCATTCTTTCTACCTCTGGCTTATGATTTCTTAAACTGTGGACGTTTAAAGGGCAGAACTCTAAAGATATTTTAAACAATGAACACAGAAGTTGCTTTTCAGGCCTTATCTACAAAAGGCAGTAAGCTGAATAGATGTGATTCTGATATTGTTTTGAGATGGTCCACTTCATTAGACAATCCCATGATTCATTATGTTTTTCTAGTTGGTAATGCTGGCTGGCAAAAAATATAGAAGTATCGGAGAGAAGGCTGATATCATTATGTTTTTCTAGTTGGTAATGCTGGCTGGCAAAAAATATAGAAGTATCGGAGAGAAGTAAGTAAGAGTAAGAGTTCTCTGTGAGTAACAAACAAAACCCCCAAATTTTGTAGCCTTGAGATATTCAGTTCTTCTAGATCGGTGCTTCTCAAACTTTAGCAAGCATTGGAATCATTTAATAAATGATTATTAAAACACAGATTTCTGGGCCCCACTCCCAGAGCTTCTGACTCAGTAGGTCCGGAGGAGGGCCCAGGAAGCTGCATTTCTATCATGTTCATCTTAGATGCTGATCCTCTTGGTCTGGAGGCCACACGCTGAGAACCGATGTTCTAGATCACCTTCCATCTCTCTTAGATGCTGAACTATCCTTTGAAATAGCCTCTAAGGCAAGCCAGCAGGTCTAGTGGAGAATACTGGTGGAGGAGGCTAATTGACGCCATTTCCCAAGACTGCTTCAGATTTTCCTTACTTACTGAACACCTGTGGGAAAAGTACTGGCTAGCTGCTACAGAGGACAAACAAGAACAAAACAGAATCATTAGCAAAAATCTTAGAAACAATAAATAACAACACAAAGTGGTTTATGACAGACTTGGACCAAGTTTCCTCTATTGTACAAAGGAAATACTGTAAGTGCCTCCAGAGGTCAAAGTGAGACTATGGATTGGGATAATCAAGGCTGTATTTATGAAAATGGTGGGTCTTAAGTTGGATCTCTAGAGTTAGGAAGGAGAGAAAAGCTACCCCAGACTGACAGGAAGGGGAGAAACGGATGAGCCAGGCACCTATGATGAATTCCTGCTCCTCTTTCAGGCCCACGCCCAAGCCTGGCATTTGTATAACAGCACATGGCGCAGCAAGCAGCAAGGTGAGTTGTAATCCCACACGTGCTGAGAACAGACAAGTGCCCAGAGGAGCAATGCACACCTGCCTCCCATCCCCCTTTTCTTTCTTTTCCTATAAGGTCTGGTGGGGATTTCACTGAACTGCAATTGGGGGGAACCTGTGGACATTAGTAACCCCAAGGACATAGAGGCTGCTGAGAGATACCTACAATTCTGCCTGGGTTGGTTTGCCAACCCCATTTATGCCGGTGACTACCCTCAAGTCATGAAGGACTATATTGGTGAGTTGAGTCACACTTTTAAACTCCAGATACCACAGCAACAGTTACTGAGCTTAAGTGAAATGAGCAAAAGGCAGGCGGATGGAAGAGCTTTCTGGGATTGGGAGAGGCACTCAAAGGATAACTAGACCCCAAAGAATTGAGAACTGGTTATTTGAATTGCCGGGGAGGGACCCAAACAAATCCCTAGACCTGGAAGTTGAGAATTTTCAGAAACCAGGAAAAAAACTGGCAGTTATTTGGGCTGCTCTCTTTTGTGTCCTGCTGCACTGTCTCCTCCTCCTGCTCCAGTCCACTTCAATTGCACTCAAGTAGAAGAGAAAAGTCAAAAATACAGCTCTGGCCATCACACCTTTGCACAGCAACACCCAAAGGCAGAAGAAAGGGGTTATATCTGTTATATCTCCTCCTCCTGCTCCAGTCCACTTCAATTGCACTCAAGTAGAAGAGAAAAGTCAAAAATACAGTCATGGGCAGGTGCCAGTTCTATTGTAGGTTCTTTCTATCTCTGGAGAAATACTTTCCAAGTTCTGGTTTCCCCAGTGTCAGAGAAGAGAATAAAGACAGGTAAAGGTCACAGGACTGTATCAGCTTGGATGCTGTTTTTGTTTTTTTCTTACAGCTGGCTGGTGCAGGGAAAAGAACCCTGGACCTTGGTGTTGTCAGCACCATTCTCTAAACAACTGTGCTAACTGGCTAGCCCAGCTTGGATGCTTTTAACTGCCACATAACAGAAATTCCACCTAAAA
This sequence comes from Galeopterus variegatus, assembly GCF_000696425.1. Classification (NCBI taxonomy): domain Eukaryota; kingdom Metazoa; phylum Chordata; class Mammalia; order Dermoptera; family Cynocephalidae; genus Galeopterus; species Galeopterus variegatus. The sequence continues at coordinate 3,516 of NW_007730799.1, read as the reverse complement.
CGGCTTGAAAGCTAGGAAATTTAGCATCTCACCTGAGTCCAGAAAAGGGTGATCCAGGGCTAGTTAATCCAGCCCTCAGGGATGTCTTTTGAGGACTCAGGCTCATTCCATCTTTCTACCTTGGCACCTTTAGCCAGCCCATCAACCAATTCCCCAGGGCTACAAGATGACTGCAGCAGCTCTGGCCATCACACCTTTTCACAGCAACACCCAAAGGCAGAAGAAAGGGGTTATATCTGTTATATCTGGGGTTTTTTTTTCCTGCCAATCAGTTTTTTTCCCAATTTTCTTTTTGGGAAAATTTTCTAANGCTGATAAGTAAGAGTTCTCTGTGAGTAACAAACAAAACCCCCAAATTTTGTAGCCTTGAGATATTCAGTTCTTCTAGATCGGTGCTTCTCAAACTTTAGCAAGCATTGGAATCATTTAATAAATGATTATTAAAACACAGATTTCTGGGCCCCACTCCCAGAGCTTCTGACTCAGTAGGTCCGGAGGAGGGCCCAGGAAGCTGCATTTCTATCATGTTCATCTTAGATGCTGATCCTCTTGGTCTGGAGGCCACACGCTGAGAACCGATGTTCTAGATCACCTTCCATCTCTCTTAGATGCTGAACTATCCTTTGAAATAGCCTCTAAGGCAAGCCAGCAGGTCTAGTGGAGAATACTGGTGGAGGAGGCTAATTGACGCCATTTCCCAAGACTGCTTCAGATTTTCCTTACTTACTGAACACCTGTGGGAAAAGTACTGGCTAGCTGCTACAGAGGACAAACAAGAACAAAACAGAATCATTAGCAAAAATCTTAGAAACAATAAATAACAACACAAAGTGGTTTATGACAGACTTGGACCAAGTTTCCTCTATTGTACAAAGGAAATACTGTAAGTGCCTCCAGAGGTCAAAGTGAGACTATGGATTGGGATAATCAAGGCTGTATTTATGAAAATGGTGGGTCTTAAGTTGGATCTCTAGAGTTAGGAAGGAGAGAAAAGCTACCCCAGACTGACAGGAAGGGGAGAAACGGATGAGCCAGGCACCTATGATGAATTCCTGCTCCTCTTTCAGGCCCACGCCCAAGCCTGGCATTTGTATAACAGCACATGGCGCAGCAAGCAGCAAGGTGAGTTGTAATCCCACACGTGCTGAGAACAGACAAGTGCCCAGAGGAGCAATGCACACCTGCCTCCCATCCCCCTTTTCTTTCTTTTCCTATAAGGTCTGGTGGGGATTTCACTGAACTGCAATTGGGGGGAACCTGTGGACATTAGTAACCCCAAGGACATAGAGGCTGCTGAGAGATACCTACAATTCTGCCTGGGTTGGTTTGCCAACCCCATTTATGCCGGTGACTACCCTCAAGTCATGAAGGACTATATTGGTGAGTTGAGTCACACTTTTAAACTCCAGATACCACAGCAACAGTTACTGAGCTTAAGTGAAATGAGCAAAAGGCAGGCGGATGGAAGAGCTTTCTGGGATTGGGAGAGGCACTCAAAGGATAACTAGACCCCAAAGAATTGAGAACTGGTTATTTGAATTGCCGGGGAGGGACCCAAACAAATCCCTAGACCTGGAAGTTGAGAATTTTCAGAAACCAGGAAAAAAACTGGCAGTTATTTGGGCTGCTCTCTTTTGTGTCCTGCTGCACTGTCTCCTCCTCCTGCTCCAGTCCACTTCAATTGCACTCAAGTAGAAGAGAAAAGTCAAAAATACAGTCATGGGCAGGTGCCAGTTCTATTGTAGGTTCTTTCTATCTCTGGAGAAATACTTTCCAAGTTCTGGTTTCCCCAGTGTCAGAGAAGAGAATAAAGACAGGTAAAGGTCACAGGACTGTATCAGCTTGGATGCTGTTTTTGTTTTTTTCTTACAGCTGGCTGGTGCAGGGAAAAGAACCCTGGACCTTGGTGTTGTCAGCACCATTCTCTAAACAACTGTGCTAACTGGCTAGCCCAGCTTGGATGCTTTTAACTGCCACATAACAGAAATTCCACCTAAAACGGCTTGAAAGCTAGGAAATTTAGCATCTCACCTGAGTCCAGAAAAGGGTGATCCAGGGCTAGTTAATCCAGCCCTCAGGGATGTCTTTTGAGGACTCAGGCTCATTCCATCTTTCTACCTTGGCACCTTTAGCCAGCCCATCAACCAATTCCCCAGGGCTACAAGATGACTGCAGCAGCTCTGGCCATCACACCTTTTCACAGCAACACCCAAAGGCAGAAGAAAGGGGTTATATCTGTTATATCTGGGGTTTTTTTTTCCTGCCAATCAGTTTTTTTCCCAATTTTCTTTTTGGGAAAATTTTCTAATGACCATCCAACCCCAAAACGTTTTTCACCTTACAAAATAAAAATTTTATTTTAAATTAAAATTTTATTTTATTTTAAATTAAATTAAATTAATTATTTTAAATTAATTAATTTTATTTTAAATTAAAATTTTACTCTCCCATTCTCTTCCCTCAGCCCCTGGCAACTACCATTCGACTTCTGTCTCTATGATTCTGACTACTCTAAGTACCTCATATAAGTGGAATCATATGGTATTTGTCTTTGTGTGACTGGCTTATTTTACTCAGAATAATGTCAAGGTTCATCCATTTAGTAACATGTCAGAATTTTTTTCCTTTTTAAGGCTGCATAATATTCCATGGTAAACATGGAAGCAACTCAAGTGTTCATTGATGGATGAATGGATAGGCGAAGTATTGTGAATAGTGCTATGAACATGGGTATACAAATATCTTGATACCCAGCTTTTAGTTCTTCTGGGTATATACCCAGAAGTAGAATTGCTGGATCATATGGTAAACTGAATTTTTAATTTTTTGAGGAACTGCCATACTATTTTCAACAGCAGCTATACCATTTTACATTCCCACCAATAGTCCATAAGTTTTCCAATTACTACACAGCCTCGATAACACTTGCTATTTTGTATTTTTATAGTACCCATCCTAAACGGTGTGAGGTGTATCTCATTGTAGTTTTAATTTGCATTTCCCTAATGATTAGTGATGTTGACCATTTTTTCCTGTGCTTATTAGCCATCCATATATCTTCTTTGGAAAAAATGTCTACTCGAGCTCTTTGCCGATTTTTGAATTGGGTTGTTTTTGTTGTGGTTGAGTTTTATGAATTCTCTATATATTCTGGATATTACTCTTGCATCAAATATATGATCTGAATATTTTCTCCCATTCTGTGCATTGCTTTTTTACTACGATGATGCACAAATTTTAAAAATTTACATGAAGTCCAATTTGTCTAGTTTTTCTTTTGTTACCTGTGCTTTTGGTGTCATATCCAAGAAATAATTGCTGAATCCAATGCAGTAAAGCTTTTGCCTGTGTTTTAAGATTTTTATAGTTTAGGTCATACATGTAGGTCTTTGATCCACTTTGAGTTAATTTTTTTTATATGGTATTGGTGAAGTGTCTAACTTCATTCTTTTGCATGTGGATATGTGGTTTCCCCAGCCCCATTTGTTGAAAAGACTGTTCTTTCCCCATCTAATG
>NW_007730798.1:168286-180626 GCF_000696425.1 Galeopterus variegatus | reverse complement strand
ACACTTGAGGTGTTTCACTCACATGGCTGGTAAACTGGCACTGGCTGTTGTTGGCTAAGGACGTCAGCTCTTCCCCTTTTTGGCCTCTCTGTGGTCTTGCTTGAGTTGTAAGGCCTGGTGGCAGGCTGCCCCCAGTGTGAGAGATCCAAGAGACTGAAACAGAAGCTGCAGTGCAATGCATTTTATAGCTTACTTTAAAAAATGATACATCTTCACTTATACCACTGAGACAGAGACAACACCAGTTCCATATGGCACTTGCCACAGGGGCTATCTTGGAGACAGACATGCTACCAGATGCAAGTAAAGGGGATGGGTCACCTTTTGGTTATAGCAACACTCATAAGTACTGTGACCCATGTATTCATTACCTTCCTTAGAGATGAGGATCCAGGTGTTAACAGAAAGCTTGTTTGTAAGAATTACTCTTGGCACATCAGATGTTGAGAAACATTTCTGAGAATCCTGAGAAATCTTATTGAGGCCACCACTGACATGTCTCTGAGACTAAAGGGATTCTTTTTCTGTAGATCACAAAAGTACGTATTCTTTTGGATGGCTGAGGAGTTATGAATAGCTAGGTCTACTGACTCATCATGTATCTATCAAGATTTGTGTCAACATATCCTGAAAAAATTAATTACTCCAAATATGATATTGGTAATTATGTTAAAATTAGAATAAGATCACTACTTATCAGATTTTTTCCTAAGTGTTTAAAATTCCGGTCAAGCTCAACTTGCTTTGTTCACAAACCTCAGGTCTGTGCCTAATTTCTGTCACTCAAAACATTTATGGGGTTGTTATTTCTTTACTAACTCATAGCTGTCTGACAATGCCATCCTTGCCTCTTGTTGGACAAAAGGAAATGCACAATTTGGTTGCATAAAGTGAAATATGGCAATCCCTCTGTTTCATACACATTCGATGGGGCAGAGTGATGACAATCCAACCTCATCAAGTTGTTGATGATGACAAGGACAGTGATTTTGTGATGCTGTGATGGAAACGGTGATGGTAATGGTCTCAATACACCTGTGCAGTGCTTTTAGAATAAAAAGTGCTTCTCACTGGTGGTGTCTCTTCATCATAGTTCTGTGGAATAGATGCTCATCCGTACTTCACATCTTAAAAACCTATGAACTAGTCAACTACTAAAAAACTGTTAATTACTATAAAACTACAAACTAGTTTTTCTGAACTAGAAAAACTCATAGTTCTGTGGAATAGATGCTCATCCGTACTTCACATCTTAAAAACCTATGAACTAGTCAGCTACTAAAAAACTGTTAATTACTATAAAACCACAAACTAGTTTTTCTGAACTAGAAAAACTAAATAATTAACTTGACATCAAATATGACTCAAATGTTTCTTTTAACTGAGAAATTAGTTTATAGCTTTACAACACCCATAAAGTTTTCCTGCTCTCAACATTATAAAGTATTGAACTATTACTCCTACTATCACTTTACATTTCTTTATCGATGTTGACTTTTCAGTCTTTACATTTACAATATCACTTTGCTTGTCCAGTAAGAGAAGAAAGATTTGTATTATCCTTATGCCAGTGTTATGGATGAAGAAACTGAAGCAAAGAGTCAGTTTCTTAAGTTTCTTAACTGAATTAAGTCAGTTGCTTAATGTCACTAAATCTAATAGCATACCAGTGTGATTAGGTGTTCTATGAATTAGTAGCAGTGATAGTAATAATAAACCAGCTTCACATGCTTTTTCTCTGTAATAATTCAGTCACTTTGATATATAACTCAATGGCTCAATTCCCACAGAGTTCTGCTTAAGATTCTTGCCTGTACAAATTTGACACACTGCAATGATTTAGTTTGTCTAACTGGAGAGATTGTTTAATAGAAATTTCCTTACTGATCACTTTCTAATGACAAATTACTTTAATACCATAGATTATAATAATTCACAATCTACCTTAAGCAATGAATAAATTACTATTTGCATACCACTTCTGAGTTTATAGTATTACTTTTTGGTTCCAAATACTTATAATTCTCAATAAAATTTTGTGTGCTTTGACTTACTGGAAGCATTGTATTATAAAAAATGTTCCCAAATGATTTTGTTGTTTATCGTTCAACAAATATAGAACTTTTACTGTGTCGAGTTCTTTTTCTGTGTAATTGCCTTTCTAGTTGCTCAGCATTTTAAGTACTCATTGCACAAAGGGATTAGAGAATCAACAACTGTAGGTTGTTAAAATCATAAATCCTAGTGACTAGTGACACATTTTGATTAAGAAGAGTAACTGAGACTTTACTGCATGCTGTGGTACACTGGCCAAATCCCCTGACTTTATAATTAAAGCATTTATTTCTTCAGCTGCAAATTTGGTTGCTGACAATTCTCAGATTAGCCCCTGTCTGGAAATTGCTCTCTACCAAAGGAACTTCCTTGCCCGAATCTATTCTATTCCAGGGGCATCCCACATCCAACTGATGCCAGAGGAGAGGGACTGGGGAGGCCCAATAGACGGCCTTAACCCACCTTGTCCTCAGATTCTTGACTCCACCACAGAAAAGAATTCAATAGCAGAGTCATAGTAGAAAGTGAGAACAGTTTAATATAATGAAGAAGAGATACAGATTTCACAGAAAGAGTGCAGCCTAGCTCCAGAGACTGAGCAGGGCCCACACCAAGTTTAATACAAAAATAAGAACTACTCACCTAAATTTTAGTACAGTGTGCAGGCTGGCTCAAAAGAGTGAGCAGCTACTTGCTTAAAGTAGGTTTATACAAAAAGAAAGCATGCACACCTCAGCCAGTGAAGTGCCAGCTGATCCACAACCCTGTCTTCTACCTGAATCCCACTTTTACAGTTTCACTCTGTAATAAATATTTGTGCTATCTAATGAATGCGGGTGGCTCCCAGTTATCTGACATCGTCTTGCACATGCTCACTTGGTCTCTTTTTAGGGCATGTTCATTGGTCAAATTCCATCACATGTACTGGACATATTCAAGAATATTCTGTACTCTTTAATGACTCCAGTGGAAGGTCATTCAAAGGATAAACTCCAGTTTACTGAGCATGTTCAGCTATTAGGATTATATAACCCCTTTCTACTGAGCATGTCCAGCCAATGGATTTGCATAAATCAGCCCCCTGAGGTCTCCATTTCTCCATGTTGGTGCCAAAAATAGGTCCGACAATGTTAACTCTCCTTTAGGGGAGGATGAGGAGGAGGATCCTGAGACCTTGGAAAGTGGCTTGAAAGCCAGAGATGTGTCCTGAAACACAAACCCAGGGAAACTGAGGACATCCTATCTTACAATGACTGGTCACTTTGACAGTTCAAAGCACAGACCAAGTCTCAAGTTGAGATTTTCTGAAGCGCCATTCCAGCTTAGGAGCTCACCATGAAGTTCTGAAGGCCCTGTTGCAATAGCATCACAATTCGACTTCTCCCTCTGTTCTGAAGACCACATCTTAATAAATCTGCACATGGAAGTGAGGCACAGATATTCCTTTCTCAGCGTGGGATGTCATGGGAGCTCAGATTTTCCATGTTCCACCCCAGGCAGGGAGATCTATGACAGTCTATAACCTCCAAGGTTTCTAGGTGTCTCATAGTCCTCAGCTATAGTGTGGTTGACTTTCCAAGAAAACTGCATAAAGTATTGGCAACCCAAATCCAGACTTTGAGCACCAAACACCCTGTATATTTCTCCACAGATGAGGCTACTTCTTCATAGTTTTGCAAGGAAGACATTCAGTGGTAGTGGTGAGGACTAATCAAATTAGACCCTTCAGTAGACCTCCTGGTTGTGACATGAAGTAATGGGAAGATTGGGGAGCCATATGATCTCTGCCTGGTGACCTTTAGTTATGTGAAGTAAACTTTCCCTCACAAAGCTTATTCCCTAACATGTGACATGTGGATGGAATTTATCTGGCCCATTGCATGGAGAGGGCCTACCTGGCATGACCACCACCTTCTTGGGTTATTTTAAGAATTAAATAATAAATACATGAAAATATTTTTAGCATACATTAAGTAGTCAATAAACAATTGCTATTATAATTATCATTAGTATTGAATATGTAACCATTTCTTTCAGATTGTGTCAATTAATTCAATTATTTAATAAACTTAAACACTTATTAGTTGGACAGTCTTATAGGCTATAGCAGTAAAAAAAACAGGCAAAAATCCTTGCCTTTATGGAGCTTCTATTGGGTGAGAGAGATAATAAGCAATATATGGAATAAAAATACATACAATAATAAATGAAGAGAAATTCTAGTAAAAAAAGTATAGCTTGAAAGGGAGCACAGAGCGCTTGGGCTTGGGGCTGTGGAGTGAGTAGTATTTTTACAGGGAGTTGCCGTGGAAGGACTCACCAGCACTGTGCTATCAGAGCAAACAGCCGATAGAGAAGAGAGAGGAAGCACTCAGGACATGGATAAGGGGCAGAAGGGACAGGTTTTCCACGGTCGGTCTTCTCTCACTTGCACAACTTCTGATGAGAAGACTGTTGTTCTTATTAGAGCAAACAGCCGATAGAGAAGAGAGAGGAAGCACTCAGGACATGGATAAGGGGCAGAAGGAACAGATTTTCCACGGTCGGTCTTCTCTCACTTGCACAACTTCTGATGAGAAGATTGTTGTTCTTATGTTTGTCCCTCTGTAGTTTGTTTGTTTGTTTTGCGGGTCTCTCTTTTGTTTGTCCCTCTGTAGTTTGTTTGTTTGTTTTGCGGGTCTCTCTTTTGTTTGTCCCTCTGTAGTTTGTTGTGTGGGTCTTTTAAGCTTCTTTGAAGATTTCATTTTTGCCTTTGGTTTTCAGCAGTTTGAATATGATATGCCTAGGTGTATTTCTTTTACTCTCTCTCTCTCTCTCTCTCTCTGTGTGTGTGTGTGTGTGTGTGTGTGTGTGTGGTGGTTGGGTGTTCATCCTGCTTGGTATTCTCTGACTTTTCTGGATCTATGATTTAGTTGTCTGCATTAATTTTGCAAAGTTCACAGCTGTTGTACTTCAAAAATTTCCTCGGCTGGGCCGGCCCGGTGGCGCACTGGAGAGTGTGCCGCTTGGGAGCGCGGTGGCACTCCCGCCGAGGGTTCGGATCCCATGTGGAGACCGGTTCCCGCTCACTGGCTGAGCGAGGTGCGGGCGCAACACGGAGGGTTGCGATCCCGTTGCTGGTCCCGGTACGGGCACGACACCGAGGGTTGCGATCCCGTTGCCGGTCCCGGTACGGGCACGACACCGAGGGTTGTGATCCCGTTGCCGGTCAGTAAAAAAAGACAAAAAGGAAAAAAAAAATTTCCTCGGCTGTATTCACTCTTGCATTCCTTCTGGTATTCCAATTATGCATGTGTTATACCTTTTGAAATTGTCTCACATTTCTTGGACTTTTGTTTGTCTGTTTGTTTGTTTTTCTTGCTGCATTTCAATTTGGGAAGTTTCTATTGACTTACCTTTGAGCTCATTGATTTTTCCCTTAGCCATGTTTAGTTTACTGATGAGTTCCTTGAAGGCATTCTTTATTTCTGTTGGTATATTTTTGATTCCTATTATTTCCTTTTGATACTTCCTTAGAGTTTCCATATCTCTGCTTATGTTAATTATCTGTTCTTGCATGGTATCTACTTTTCCATTAAAGCCCTTAACATATTAATCATAGTAATTGTAAGTTCTGATACCTATGTCATATCTGAGTCTGGTTCTGATGTTTGATTTGTCTCTTCAATCCATGTTTTTTCTTATCTTTTGGCATGCCTTATAATTTTTATCAGAAGCTGAGTATGATGTATCAGCTAATAGGAACTGTAGTAAATACGCTTTTAGTGTGAGGATTTATACTAATCGGGCTCAGAATTGGGTTGCGTTTAAATGTTTGCTGTAACCATAAGTACCAGAGGCTTCAGTCTTCTAGTGCCTAGATGTTTTTGTCTCCCCTCTTGACTTTGTTATCACTAAGTGCTGTCAGAGAGATTCTATGTCTTGTTCTTTCAGCTGTAGATCACTATTATTGTATCAGGTCCCTTTTGGTAATGCTTATAAAAGGAGTGAAAATCTTCTACTGTCTTATAATTAAATCACTGCTTTTTTAGTGGGCTTATGTCTATAGGCTGTGACGTCACAAGAGTTTCTCTTGTGGTATAGTGGTATAGCGTGCTAGTTATATCTTCTTTCCTATTCTGTTAATGGTTACTCTGTATTAGTAGAATTTAAAAATACCTGACTTATTCCATTCTAACTCTTGGCTTTCTGCTGGCCACAATATTCAAATAAATATAAGGATGTGTGAGTACTTTAACTCAGTTCACAACTCTGTCCTTTTGTATAATGTTGTAATCCATTTTACTTCTGGTGATAATTGGTTTTATGTGTCAACCTGGCTTGGCATCCAGTTATTCAATCAAATACTGATCTATGTGTTGCTGTGAAGGTATTTAATAGAAATAACTAAATTTACAATCAGTTGTCTTTAAGTAAAGGAGATTATCCTCAGTAATCTGGATGGACCCTATGTAATCAGTTAAAGACCTTAAAAGGAAAACTGAGATTTCCCTGGGGAAAAAGAAATTTCACCTGTGAGTGGAAGATTCAGATCCTGCCCCAGAGTTTCCAGCCTGCTAGGCTGCCCTACAGGTTTCAGGGCCCATAAACTTGTAAGCCAATTCTTCGTGATAAATAACTACCCCCAGACCCACCTATGTATGTATGTATGTATGTATATAAATATCTTCCTTCTGGTTCTGTTTCTCTGATAGAACCGTAGCTGACACAGACTTTGGGAGTTGTCTGAATTGGTTCTGTGTTTTATAGAGCCGATTCATTAATCTGATTAGATTTAAAGGCACTAATGATTCTATTTACAGTGGTAAAAAGGCACTGGTAGTCCATGGTATGAAATGGCAATAAATATTTCCATTGGATACTACTAATCAAATACTTATAATGGCAAGTTTCTGGGTGACCGTGTATTTGATACCTTATAACTTTTTGTCTCATTAACTCATGAAAATATCTAGTTGCTCTTAACTGTGCTGAAAAAAGTGGTGAAAAAAAGGATAAGCTCAAGACTTCAAATTCCCTACTCAAGCTCTGCATAAAATGACCAGAAATTTTTATGTCTTCTCTGAATGAATCCCTTATCTCCTGTAGCTGCAGACCTGAGCTTTCTGAAAACCAGATCTGCAGTCTCATCCTATGAGTGGCTGAATTACAATGCAAGCTGTATTCCCAACCTTGCAGTGTCCTCTCTTAAAAAGAAGTCACTGATTAGTAAGAAATGGGATCCAGAGAATTGGAATGGGAAGAAATTGGGGATATAAAATCCCTGAATTCTGCTTTTTTTTTTCCCCCACCAGTTGCTGCAGCTCTTCCACCCTGTCAGAGGAGACTAACCCTGCTCTGCCCAAAGAACCTGTAATGGCCTCTCCTGAGGCAGTTGCCTTACAAGACACCGAGACTCTGCTGAATCTCCTCGGGCTCTTTCCCCACCACCTTTCTTTCTTTAGGCCTGTAACTAGACTCAAGTCCCACAGGCCTGAGAGTGTGAGGTACAAATTACAACCTGGGAGGAGGTGCACTACACATCAGAAATCTGTATGTTTTTTCTAAGGAACACAAACAGAAATCTGGGGAACACGTATGGGACATAAAATTGGATCGAGCAGAATTTACCAATAATCTCTCACTAAGTGGAGATTCTGGACACAATGTTTTAGTGGTGGACTAAGTTAAACAAAGATATAATGCCAATACTGCCTTGGCATACTTTAGAGAAAAGTATCCAAAGGCTTAGAAAGATTGGAGATTGGATTTATCATGTAAGAAAAATCTGCTTATCCACTCCAAGAGAGACCAGAGGACACACATTTCACCATGACTCTGAAAATAAATTTTTGATGAGAGACCCTGCATCCTTGTAGAGTTTTGTATTCCCTCTTCTCTGTAGATCAGAAATTACAGTAGTAGGGGCCAGCCCGGTGGCGCACTGCTACAGTGCGCCGCTTGGGAAGCGCGGCGGCGCTCCCGCCGAGGGTTCGGATCCCACATACAGACTGGTTCCCGCTCACTGGCTAAGCGAGGTGCGGGGGCGACACCGAGGGTTGTGATCCCATTGCCGGTCCCCGTCGGTACGGGCGCGACACTGAGGGTTGCGATCTGTTGCCAGTCACAAAAAAAAAAGAGACAAAAAGGAAAAAAAAAAAGAAATTACAGTAGTAACAACTGCCATTAAATTAGGATCTCTAAATGCAATGGGGATAACTGCCTCCTGGGATGGCAGGAGCCAGGTGGAAGCACTTAATTACCAAAACATGGTGGACATGGTTACAGTGATGAACAGCAGAATCAAAGCAGTTATCAAAATAATCTGACTCACAGAGACCTATAGTACAGGCCAGTTGATAATTGTATTCATAGTAAATAAGTAGATGATCAGTCTACTGAATTCTTACTTGAGATGTATAAACAGGAGGTTTCTAGGTACAGTGAATAGAAGTCTCACGCGAATCATCAAAATGGGGACTCACAGCCTTTCAATAAATTTTCAGACATGAGCCAGTTTACAGACCTAGAAACTCTTGGATAAAAGAGAGGCTAGATCCTCCTGAGGAAGGACACTGTTGTACACTCAGATTGTATACTATTAATTTTTCTCACAGTCTTCCCAACAGAGGCCTTTCACCAGGGTCATTGTGCATTGGGAAAATAATGACTTTTGGGGAATTACTAGACACTGGATCTGGACTGATATTAATTCCGGGAGACTGAAAATGTCACTGGTCCACTTGGCAGACCAAAAGCTCGTGAAGATCAGGTGATTCATGAAGTTTTATCTCAGGTTTATCTTATGGTGGGTCCAGTGGTTCTTTGAACCCATTCTGAGGTTATTTCCAAGTCTAAAATGCATAATTAGAATAGACATACTCAGAAACTAAGGGAATCCCCACATTGCTTTCCTGACCTGTGGGAGTGAGAGCTATTATGGTAGAAAAGGCCAAGTGAAAGCCACCAACTTCTTCTACCTAGAAATATTGTAAATCAAAAGCAACGCCACATTTCTGGGAGATTGCAGAAGTCAGTGTTACCATCCACGAACTGAAAAACACAGGGGTGCTGATTATCACAAATTTCCATTTAACTCACTTACTTAGCCTGCTCAGAAAACAGATGAATCTTGGAAAATGACAATGTATGTTTGTAAACTTAACCAGTTGTGACTCCAAGTGCAGCTGTTATTCCAGATGTGGTTTCATTTTATAAAAATAAATTAACATATTCCGTGTACCTGGTAAGTAGCTATTGATCTGGCAAAAGTATTTTTCTTGATACTTGTTAGTAAAGACCACCAGAGCAGTTTGCTTCCAGCTGGCAAGGGAAGCAATACACCTTCATTGTTCTACCTCACAGGTTTGTTAACTTGCTCATTCTAAGTCATAATTTAGTCCTCACAGACCTTAACCATCTTTCTCTTATACAAGCCATCACATCGGTCCATTAAATCGAGGATACTATAGGGATTGGACCTAGTGAACAAGAATTAGCAACCAGTCTGGACTTATTAGTAAGACATTTGTGTGCCAGAGAGTCCTCACAGACCTTAACCATCTTTCTCTTATACAAGCCATCACATCGGTCCATTAAATCGGGATACTATAGGGATTGGACCTAGTGAACAAGAATTAGCAACCAGTCTGGACTTATTAGTAAGACATTTGTGTGCCAGACGCTGGAAATGAATACAACAATGAATCAGGTAACATAAACCTCAGTAAGATTTCTAGGTGTCTGTTGGTATAGGACACAATAAGATATCCCTTCTGAGGTGAAGGATAAGTTGTTGCATCCGGCCTCGCCTACAACCAAAAAACAGAGGATTTTGAAGGCAACTTATTCCTCATTAGGTGCTCTACTTGGCTCATTATCAAGTGACCCAAAAAGCTACTAAGTTTCAGTGGGACCCAGAGCAAGAGAAGGCTCTGCCACTTGCACCATGTGATCCAGCAGATCTGATGGTGCTTGAAGTTTCAGTGGCAGATAGAGGTGCTGTTTGAAGACTTTATCAGGACCCTGTAGGTGGATCATAGTGCAGACACTTAAGATTTTGGAGCAAATATTTGCCATTCTCTAAGGATAACTACTCTCCTTTTGCAAAAAACACTTCTGGGTTAATTCTGAGCCTTAGCATGGGCTGGATGCTTAACAATAAGCCTCCAAATTACCATGCAACCTGATCTGGGATAATTTCACTAGTTTATAATCCAGACTCTTACATCTATACTCTGCTAAAACTTGATTTCCCAGTATCCAAGCCTGGCTGGTACAATTTCTACAAAGATTTTGCTTCCATTATCTGGGAATGGGAGAGTCACAATTGCCTGGTTTCCTGGAATGCAGGTGTGAATCTGAATGTCTCAGCTTTTTATATATGAATTTTCAACCAGCTCTACTTTTTTACCAATTCTCTGTCTTCTGAAAATTATTTGAAATCCATCTATACTCGTACCTCATATCTCATTCTGTTTTTCCTAGGCCATTGATTTTTTTTTTCATTCCTTTATGCCATTTTAATGGGTTTGAGAAAGAACAGAAGTTAAATTCATGTAGTTAGTTTACATTATTTAACCACGTCCCTTCATTGGCTTTTAAAATGAGATTCCAGTGCCATTTCTAAAGTTTCAAAAATGTTTAATGATGAGATAATAGAAAAAGATATAAATTAAAAATCTGCCAGATTTTTGTGATTAGTATAGTCACTACTAATATCAGTTAAGTAGGAAAATAAATAGAAAGAATTTTTTTTATGTTTTCCATGACTTGGAATGTGCAATACGACAAGGAAACAATCTGGGTCTTTTTCTTTAAGCTTTATAACATTTGGACACTATTTTGTTTTGGAGTTAAGTCTGTTTTTCTTCTCTTCCAGAATGAAAGCCTGACGTTTGCCTTCACAATTAATTACTATTTCTCTCAATTTGGAGCAGATAAATCTTTACTGCAAATGGCAAATGAAGTCAAAAGGCATCCCAGGAGACACGTCTTCAGTCTTCACCAGATGCTCTTTGACACTCTGAAACCTGGTGAGAATAGTCAGGAGAGAAAAAATGAGGAAAGGGTAATCACTAGCTGAAAGTTGTCTGGCTGTTTGGTTTAAGATATAGGTGGTTTATCAGGCCCTTGTCAGTTATAAATCTCCAGGAGTATGAAAGAATAAACAGCAACCTAGATAAAAGCCTAAATTCAGAGTCTACTTGTAGTCTGGAGGAGAGGTTCTATTCTACAAAAATTTCTAAGTTCTGCCCAGCTCTATATTTTTATAAGTAACTGAGGCAAACATATAAGAGGCATATTCAGGTAACATGGAACGAGAAGCAAAGATAAATATGTTTCAGGAGAGAATCAAAATTCACATCTCAATAACCTGAGTTATGGGAATAATCTAAAAATAACAACAGACATATGAGGGGTTTTCAAAATGTTCATGGAAAATGCATACTATGAAAAAACTATACATGGATTTCAAAACTTTTTTGCACCAAAATAAACTCATACTAACTTGTTATAGTATGTGTGAATAGAATCTAGTTTGAGAAGCTAAGAATGATAAGACATCAGTTTGAAAAGAGCCCCTATCAGAGCAACATGAATTCCGCTAAAATTTAAACAAGAATAAACATCGAATGGATGGTGAAGCTTGGGTGGAAGAATGGTGAAATCACGGATGCTTTATGAAAAGTTTATGGGGACAATGCCCCAAAGAAATCAGCAGTGCACAAATGAATAATTCATTTTAAGAATCAATGTGATGACGTTGAAGGTGAAGCCTGCAGAGGCAGACCATCCACATCAATTTGTGAGGAAAAAATTAATCTTGGTCATGCCCTAGTTGAAGAGAACTGATGATTAACAGTAGAAACAACAGTCAGCGCCAGAGACATCTCTATTGATTCATCTTACACAATTCTGACTAAAAAAATTAAAGTTGAGCAAACCTTCTGCTCATTGGGTACCAAAATTGTTGAACCCAGAGCAGCTGCAGACGACAGCAGAATTTAGTGGAAATTTTAAAGAAGTGGTATCAAGATCCTGTAGCATTTCTTCAAAGAATTGTAACAGGGGATGAAACATGTCTTTATCCGTGTAATCCTGAACACAAAGCACAATCAAAGCCATGACTACCAAGAGGTGGAAGTGGTTCAGTCAAAACAAAAGTAGACCAGTCAAGAGCAGAGATCATGGCAACAGTTTTTTTGGGATGCTGAAGGCATTTCTGGAGGATCAAAGAAGAATAATATCTGCTTATTTTGGAAGTTTCTTGAGAAAAGTTAGCCCAAGCTTTAGCAGAAAAATA
>NW_007730798.1:166049-167110 GCF_000696425.1 Galeopterus variegatus | reverse complement strand
ACTTCAGGCACTGTACTCAAGAGAAATATTGTTGAAGTAAAGAGTGACAAGCCTTGAAGCCCCCGTGAGTAGATATAATCAATACTTTCAAACTACTATGGTAAGGGTCATGTAAAAGGTTATTCCTTATGATCCTAGATGCAATAATTAGGTATAATGCATCTAAACCACAGGTAAGCAGACAATAGAAGATTGAATATTATATCAATTAAATTATCTAAGGATGAAAGATGGTATCACAGGAGCACATCCCATGTGACTTTTTGGAAGAACAAGGGAATTCAACCATCAGATATATGGTAAGTCTAGACAGATCATAGAGCCTCTCCTAAGTTTGAGGTGCTATGATTCTATGAAATAATAGAAATCTACACATTAACCAAGTCTGACACTTCCAAGAATGATTGGATTCTCCTGGACCACTGCTTCGCACTCTCGTAGCCCGCTGTCCACACTCACAACCCCAGTGTTGTTCAACTGAGTAGCAGATGCTGAAATGAAATCAGGGATACAAGACTTTCATCAGGGGGTAGAGCCTGTGAAAGATCAAGGGGGATGAAGCAGAATTGAGTAGATGAAACTGTTAGTCAGCAATGCAAATCTGAAAATTGTGGAAATAAGAGAAATGGGAAGAGAGAGTCAATGACAGTAAAGATCAGACAAAGCCTCAACCAACCCAAAGAAGTGTTTTTCTAGAGCAAATGTTAGAGGCATCCCATGTTGAGGAGAAACAGGCACACCTACTACTCACCACCACCCCACCTTGGCACTACGCTCAGTCATTGGCTGCCGATTGCCTGGAAAAGGTGTCCTGGCTTCAGATTGAACAGAAGCAGACCCCAAATGCTTCATAGCTGGAGGCCCTGAGCTAAATGCATTCCTCACTGATGAACGGCAAGCTCGTTCTTGAAGGAGGATCCAGGTGGCTTAAGTCTACGTTATCCACATCTGTATTACACCAAATTGAAAATCTTGTTTACTTTCCTGTTTTCCTAGATGGGTTACAGGATAGTTAAATGTGCAGACTGTGTTTTAATCTCATCATCTCCAGTACTTATAAT
>NW_007730798.1:161696-165293 GCF_000696425.1 Galeopterus variegatus | reverse complement strand
GTTACAGGATAGTTAAATGTGCAGACTGTGTTTTAATCTCATCATCTCCAGTACTTATAATGATGTCTGTAGATTTTCAATAGTGATTGAATTAATGCATGCATATAGGCTGAGATATTTAGAGAGCTACGAAAGGATTGAAAAACTTGTCATATTCCAAAATAACAGCCAATACTGGGCCGGCCCAGTGTTGCACTGGAGAGTGCGCCGCTTGGGAGCATGGCAGCGCTCCCGCCGAGGGTTCGGATCTCATGTGGAGACCGGTTCCCGCTCACTGGCTGAGCGTGGCGCGGGCGCGACACCGAGGGTTGCGATCCTGTTACCGGCCAGTAAAAAAGACAAAAAGGAAAAAAATAAAATAAAGTAAAATAACAGCCAATAAACCTATAACCGTCCCTAAGAATCTTCTGGTAATATATGCTTTTAACCAAATGGGTAACATTTTAATAGCTGATATTTGCTTATATGTTTTTCTAAGTAATATCTTTTTTACACTCATCACTCCTAGTAGAATGCAGTGCCTTAAAGGAAAAGAAAAGAGGAGTAAATGACAATGGAGACAGGGAATTGAGAGAAGATTGATAATGCAGCTGCCAGAGGAGATGGGAGGAGCAGACTGGGAGCACTGGCAGAGGGTGTAGGATGCTAGAACACCAGACAAGACTTGTACCAGACGTCTCCTTTTTTAACTCCTTTCAGATTACTCCTCCACTCTGTCTTCTGCCCTAGAAGGATGAGCTGTATGAATTACAGCCATGAGCTCCTATGTCTTATGACTTTGAGTAGAGGAGTGTGATGGTTATTTTTATGTGTCAACTTGATTGGGCTAAAAGATGCTCATGAAGCGTAAAACATTATAAGCATAAAAATGGTAAAACATTATTTCTGGATGTGTCTGCAAGGGTGTTGAAGGAAGAAATTAGCATTTGTATCAGGAAAGAAGATCCATCTTCATCAGTGTGGGTAAGCATCTATTTAGTGCATTGAGGGCCTGAATTGAACAAAAAGTGGAGGAAGGGTGAATTTGGTCTTCCTTCTTGTGCTGAGACATCTCTCTTCTCCTGTCTTCCAACATCAGCACTTCTGGTTCTCAGGTTTTCAGACTCAGACTGGGAGTTACATCATTGGCTCCCAATTCTCAGGCCTTTGGATTCCTACTGAATTACACCACTGAATTACACTGAATTACTAGCTTTCCTGGTCCTCCAGCTTACAGAGGGCAGATTGTGAGACTTCTCAGCCTTCATAAGCATGTGAGCTAATTCATATAATAAATCTCTTATAATACACACACACACACACACACACACACACACATCTGCTATCAGTTCTGCTTCTATGGAGAACCCTGACTAATACAGGAAACCTGGCTGAAAACTAGACGGAGGGAAGAGAGTGAGGGGAGGAGATGTAGTGCCTGGTTCTATCCTCATGAAACTGCCTTTCTCTCGAGGTGGCCAGTTCCATTCTCTCTCCTTCTGGATTTTGATCACTAGTCCCTTCCCTTGTCCAGTCAGGCCTACAGTGATAACAACTCTGTTGCTGGTAACCCTGTGTTCCTATACTTCTCGTGCCTCTATGTCCCACCCACACCTTTGTACTTATTATGATACTAGGCCCCTCACTGATACACAAATTATGTATCAGGCCTCTTGCCCACAGAATAGACCTTCATGCATTTCATTGGAGACTAAAACAACTTTAGGGCCTCTTTCACCTCTTTTGTTACTGACCCAGGAAATCTGACAGGTCTGTCCCTCGGTCACATTGATTTCTCCCAAATGAATGAATGCAGTGATCTGTAAGTCAAGAGCAGATTGATATTAGAGTACAATTGCAGTCTCTGTAAAAGGTTAGGTAGATCAGATGGCTGCAGCCAAGGCTGCAACTCATCTAAATGCTACTGACGTTCCCAAGGTTCATGATATAATTATCTTTCCATGACCAAACTCTCCAGAGTTCAGCGTTCATTTTTTTGCAGCAATTCCCTTAATAACATTTAATTATATCATCTTTTCACAAAAAAATTACACATCCTTTCCACTTTCTTGCATAAAAACAGATCTGTTAATTTAGGGGTTAATCTGGAGTTCCATACTCTTTGATATGTGGTCTCTAAACCCGGTATGAAGAGTCCTTTAATTTCCCTAAAAATCATTAAATTTTCATTATGGCTCAAACTCTTTAAAATCATGTGCTATCTTTTGTTAATTCAGATAACAGCTCAGTCTACACTGTTACACAAACAAACAAACAAAACGCACATACACAGAATGCCGTTGGGTGTACATTTGTTTTCCTGCTTCTAGTTTTCAGTTGTTTCAGACCATATGCATTGCTGTGGGGGTCAACACCTTCTGACCTTATCTTTACGCTTAAGTATATCTTTGCTACATTCCTAGGCTAATTTATAGAGGCCATCTGTTAAGTTCTGACTGATATTGAAAAGTTAATGATCGAAAAATAAACAATTTCAAGTCTCATGGTGATGTGAAATTTCCATTGCTCTCATAGACTGAATATCAATAGACATAAGTGACAGATATGACATTGGTGACCACCCGGTGTCTTTCTGCCCTGCTTGATAACTGGGGCATGTACAATCAAACGAAGAGCAATAGAATTCAATAGATGGACCAACCCAAAACTGAGGCTTATTTGGTCTGTCTGACTGTTATGTATCTACTACATTAGAAAACTTCTTAAAAACTCCTTTAGTATTGATCAAATGTCATTGAGAGGTTCTATAAATTCTTCACCAGGAAGGAAAGAACATTTTATTTCTTTCTGTAAAGCATATTTGAAGAGAAATCCTGTGATAAATTTCAGGAAAAGAAATGAAAATAAAGAGGAAAAATGTTCATCCTACATAGATACAACTTCAGCTATATATTTCTGAACAAAAGGCAGTTTAACAAAAAGCAATAAGAAATCTACTTCATTACTACTAATCTAGGTGTATCGCAGTATTTCCTAAACTACTTTTCCAGACCATAGTGGTACCAATGTTAATATTGTGTTCCATCAACTATCTTCAAAGTTTAAACATCCTACAGGAAATAGCATATTAGCCTACTACAATGCTGTTGTGTGGAATCAGGTAACTGGAACAGAAATTTATGCTTAAAAGTGGGTTGCAGTTCTAACGCATACCTAAAACATGTTCTTGTCTCAGAACCCAGCAGTGAACAGAAGCTGGAGGCATTAGTATAAGATGGAAAAAAGGGAAGCTATAATTTTTGGAGGTTGGCAAAAAGGCAACACTTGTTATGTTGTGGCAAAAAATTTAGCCAGACTGTCACCTGTAGTACCATAGAAAATTGGAAGGGATCACAGATCTGGCTAAAGAGATTTCCAGGCAGAATGTTTAAAGTGCCAGATGCTTCCTCTAGCTGTCTGCAGTTAAGCGTGGAGAGAAAGATATCCTAAAAAAGCAACTGTCTGGATTTTAAGCAGGATTTACAGGATATACAAGCGAGCTGGGCTTAAAATAAAATTGTTTCTTATTTCTAGTGCCTTCTGGGAAAGAATCAAAAATTTAGAACTTTATCGGTAAAGCATGGTTTCAGGATAAAGATCTCAAGGCAGTGGATGAAA
>NW_007730798.1:159470-161030 GCF_000696425.1 Galeopterus variegatus | reverse complement strand
AAAGATGATTTATTGAAAGCTCTGAAAGATTTAAATCATGTCTGTTTGGACTTCTAAGAACATTAAGTGTGATTCTCTTAGAACCTCCATGATAGAGAACAAGAGGTTTTCTAAAAATGTTAAGAGTATGAATTACAGGCACTTTAGACGAGACAAAGAGGTTTTTAAGAATCCTATGGATGTTGTCACGCAAAACTCTAAATATCAGCATAATCCAGAGAGGGACTTGTCTTGAAGATGCTTGTGGGTGTGACCTTTATCTAACAGAATGTAACCCAATAAGATTCATAGTAAATCCCACAATATTTTATGTGAATTATATTGGGAGATGTACCATCAATTAAAACTAATATAAGTTAGGAACATTTTTAAATGAAAAGAGCCCTTAGAATCCCCTGGCTCTTAAGGAAGGAGTGATTGGAGACTATTGTTCAAGTTCAAATATAGTTGTAGTTTCTGTGAGAAAGGAAAGATGACTCAAAATGCAGAGGACAAGTCTAGGGAGTGCAGCCAAAAGCAATGGAAATGGAGAAGCCCTTTCAGGGAGCAAGATTTTGTCCTAATCAAGGAACTGGCAACATGTGCTCAGCTGGATTTCAAAACTGCGTAGACCAGTGGCTGCTGTGTTTCTTTCACGTGATCCCTTTTTAACTGGAGTACTTACTTTTGCTATCTTAACCATGTATCATCTTTGTATGTTGGGTTGTTTTGGATGTGTGTTGGGGGGAGATAATTTATCTCTTTAGTTCACAGATTCTTCATAGCTGAACTCATACTTGAGAAGCTGCATCTGAAAACCTTTCCTGAGGAGCTCCTCTTTGACGAGACTTTATACAGATGAGACAGTTCTGGACTTTGAGCTGATGTCATAATTGGATGAGATTTTGGGGGGTAGGTGTGTTTCATATATGAGAGAAATAGAAATTACTTTCAACTGGAGTGTGACATGGTAGATTAAAGATGGTCGCCAATTCCTCACTACCTCTCCCATGGAGAGGTGGAGTCTGATTCCTTTTCCCACACTTCTATGATGGCCGCAGTGACTTTTCTAAGTAATAGAATATTGAAGAAACAATATTCTGGAACTTTTGGGGCTAGATCGTAAGGCGTCTCACAAATTCCACCTTGGCCGGTTGGAATGCTTGCTCTTAGGATACTTTTTCTCATAATACAGCCACCATGAGAGAAGCCTCAGCCAAATAAAGAGGCCACAACATGTAGGTACTCTGGTCAACAGGCCTAGCTGAGCTGCCAGTCGATAACCAATATTGACTGCCATCCGTCTGAGAGAGCCATCTAGATGGAAGGCTGTCAGGTGACTCAATCCATGGCTGCCATTAGACAGCAACCACATAAAAAATATCTCAAGTGAATACTACTCAGTTGGGCCTGGTTAACTTACAGGTCTATAAGAGATAATAAACTGTACTTTTAAGTCACTAAATTTGGAGATTGTTTGTTACGTGCCAGTAGATAGAATACCGAAACATGACAGAGGTATCTGTCAACAGATGAATGGATAAATGTGGTATGTATGGATGTGTGTGTGTGTGTGTGTGT
>NW_007730798.1:156941-158042 GCF_000696425.1 Galeopterus variegatus | reverse complement strand
TTCAAAGTTATTGGTGTTGGTGTTTTTCCACAATATTTTCCTAAGTTTCATCAAGATCATCTATGAGACAACATTTTTAAAAATGTTCTTTGCTGGTGTTTCCAAGGATTTCTTGTAAGTCACTGAGTGAGAAAACACACACATACATAAACTCTGTTTTCTTCTGTTCTCATACAGCACAATCATCAACACAGAAGACAGCCTTCTGTGAACGAATGTGTAGGGATTTCTCCCCACCAGCAAGCAAACAAGCACTTTCTCCAGCAAGCAAGTAAGCAATTAGAGGACACCAGCTGGTGTCAATTGCCACACTGGAGATGGTGTCAGATCCCACAGGGGTGCTCAGTCCCACCAGACTGCTGCCCCTTTCCCACCTCAGATGCCAATCGCAAGCTCCAGGTTGTTTTACCCGTGCTTCTGACAGCTGGGTATAAATTGGGGTTCCCACAACTCCCTCCTTGGTGTGAGGGATCAACTGATTTGCTGAGTGGCTCACAGAACTCAAGGAAACATGTACTTACATTTATTGGTTTATTACAAGGGATATTACAAGGGATATTACAAAGGATACAGATGAAGAGACGCATAGGCTGTGAGGTATGGGGGAAAGGGCACGGAGCTTCCATGAGCTCTCTGGGTGAGCCACCTTCCAGGAAGCTCCACATGTTCAGCTATCCAGAAGGTCCCTGAACCCTGTCTCTTGGGTTTTTATGGAAGCTTCATCACATAGGGATGACTGGAGCATGGACAACCGTGTAGAAACGTGATTGCACAAAAAGGGAAACCCAGCAAGGCCTGTTGTTCAGGTTCTTCTTGGCCTGTCTGTGCAGCATTGCTTCCTTCAGGGCCTGGGACAGGACCTCTTCTCAAATAGGGGTCTATGACCTACAATCAGCTGAGGTAAGTCAGAGAATTTCCTGCCTCAGGGAGAGAAAGGAATGGGAAAGAAAGGAGGGCAGAAGGTCAGAGAGTGCTACGAGCCAGGCACCGTGGACAAAAACAAATATATAAACATCATAATACCACAGTCACTTATCCTCACTTATATTGACACAGAAACTTTTTAATTTTTTTATTTTTACCACAAATTATCGGTAGAAA
>NW_007730798.1:150004-156035 GCF_000696425.1 Galeopterus variegatus | reverse complement strand
ATACACAATATTAAAAGCTATTATTGGTGATATTTCTCTCAGAGGACATATAGCATTGAGAAGAAATCCTCATAACAACAATTCAAAAAATGTTAAGAAAGCAGACTAATCAGAGATTAATCTTCTAATCTTTCTAGAATCTTTGATTTGGACAGAATCTTAGGGAATTATCAGTCCAGTTGCTTTTGAGTTACAGATGAAGGAGTCGAGTCCTAGTGAAGGAAGTGGTTAGTTGAATATCATATTTGTCCGTATTTCTAGGTCAGTGTTCTTTTTACCACATCAGTGATTTTTGGTGATAAATAGAAATAGTCTAGGTAGGTTTTTTATAGCAATTACTAGGTATTATCCAAGTGCTCCAATGTCCCTTTAAGTAAAAGAAGGCTTTTACTGGGTGACAATCCTTTAATAAAGTATTTGATGGGCCTTTAGATATATGGTTGTCAATGCATGCCGCTAAACCTTGCATTCTTTGATGTTAATACGTTTCTTCAGCCATTTTTAAAAACTGGTTCTGAATTACAAATTGAGCCAGTGCACTATTATATTTAGAAAAAGGAAAATATCTTTGCTAAATTACTGCAGATATAAATCAAGACTGTAAAGTCATGCGATTGCAATGTGTAGACAACCATGCCCATATTCATGTATTCAAATCTGTGACAACCCCTTTTTTAAGCAGTCCCCTTGAGAGACTATGCCTTTTTTCTATTTATGTTGCTATGGTCAACATCAGGTTTGCAATTTTTCTTGACATTTTGGAGACTGTGGTATATATTACTGAATATTCCTGGCTGTGATGCTTCATCCTCTAAGGGTGGATGAATCAATGCACTTTTCTTCTATAACAGGTCATCCTAAAATTTAGTGGTTTAAAATAGTCATTTATTTAATTATGTGGGTCAGATATTTGGGCTGGGCTTATCTAACCAGTTATCCTGATCTTGGTTTGGCCTTCTTATTTGTCTACTCAGTAAATGCCAGAGTTGTCTGGGGTTGTAATACAGTTTTTTTGTGTGTTTGTATGTCTGTGTGTCTCTCTGTGTGTGTTTTAATGCTGTCTTGACCCAGTTTTGAGGCTCTGGCTATAGGCTCATCAGTTTCCTTCCTCATGTAGCTAATTAAGTCTACACCTTAATAATTTCCCTTATTGGGACTCTCACACTCCAGGCCACTGCGTACCAGCCCTAATTGCCCCAGGGCCAGGTATCAGAAAGCTGGGGACAGTCTCCATGCTCATGAATTTATTCAAATTAGCCACTCCACAGGAAGCCTGCAAAATTTAGCCAATCTTGCCCCACTTGCTATACCTAACCTGCCCCCTTCACTTTACCGTTACCCTGTCCCTGAGTGCAACCCTCTGCGTGGCCCTGCCTACGGCCTTCTTTCTTTTGGAGGTATAAGTAACAAAACTGTTCTGGCTTTTATTTATCTGAGTGTCATTGTGCTGTGTCCTGCCATCAGTATCACCTTTAAATCTTATAAAACAGAGGTCTGGCTGGCCTGGATGACCAAAGCTGAGAAGACTTGTCTCCATTCCGTGTGGTAATACATTCTGCAGAGAGCCAGCCAAGCTTGTTCTCATTACAGTGGCAGGGTTCTGAGAGAGACAGCAATGCTCTTGAAAGCCAGACTTGAAATTGGCACGCTGCCACTTCCATTGCTTTCTGTTGGCTAAAAAAGTCGTAAAACCATCCAGATCTCAAGGGTTGGGGAAATAGATTCTACCTTTTCATGGAAAAAGCTGCAAATTCACATTTCAAAGGCCATGGACACCAAAAGTGTTGAAGAATTGGGGCATTTTTGTAATCAATGTATGGTAGAAGATTTGATTTGGGGAATTATCAATATGTCATTTAAAAGCATGTGCGATAAATACATTTACCAATTTGGATAGTACCCTTCCAAATTAAAAACAAACAAACCAACTGCCTGAGATCATGGCTCACATACTCTCCCTCCTTGACACAGTTGAGACAATTCCAAAATCCAAGTTTCAGATGTGTTTTGAAACCTAGCGTACCCTTCCAAATTAAAAACAAACAAACCAACTGCCTGAGATCATGGCTCACATACTCTACCTCCTTGACACAGTTGAGACAATTCCAAAATCCAAGTTTCAGATGTGTTTTGAAACCTAGCTAGCTTGGTTTAATGAATAATTTTTCAATAATCTATTCTGCTTGCTACTCACATTTTCATGAATTTTTTTGCAGAAATGAACTGTCATGGGGTTATACGTCATTTAAAATTTTAAATTATAACAGGAAATGAAATAATATATTGATCTCCTATACTCCGGGCTGTATTACAAGGGATACCTCAACAATATATCAATAAATTTTACTAAAAGCTTACTCTTTTAGTTTATCTATTTATTTATTTATTTATTGGTCTCATAACATTTCCACTTAGTGTTTAACTAATAGTTTATTTATTTACTTATTTATTGTATGCGGAGGTGCAGCTAAGGTGCTTAAAATTGGGTCAATCAGGGCCGGCCTGGTGGCGCACTGCTACAGTGCGCCGCTTGGGAAGTGCGGCAGCGCTCCCGCCAAGGATTCAGATCCCACATACAGACCGGCCGCTCACTGGCTGAGCGAGGTGCGGGCGCAACACTGAGGGTTGCGATCCCATTGCCGGTCCGGTCCGGTACGGGCACGACACTGAGGGTTGCGATCCGTTGCCGGTCATGAAAAAAGACAGAAAGGAAAAAAAAAAAATTGGGTCAATCATTGTCTGTTTGGTCACACAGATGTCAGACTCTTTGGGGTATTAAAAAAATAAAAAAAATTGGGTCAATCATTGTCTGTTTGGTCACACAGATGTCAGACTCTTTGGGGTATTATTTTACTATTTTTCCATCCTTTGTTCCCTATTTCTTTTTGCAATATAAATTTTGTGTGTGTGTGTGTGTGTGTGTGTGTGTAGATAGGTGATGGATAGACCAATAATTATATTCCTACTGATTTTCTGGCTGTAGGCTTTTAAATTTTTATAAATAATATTGTACTGTGAATCCTATTACGTTTCCTTCTTTTTTACCTCATCATTTTGTTTTTAAGATTTATTCATATTTCTAAAGGAATTTTAATTCAGAATTTCTGATAGCTTGCTGGAAACAATGCTGAGATGAGCAATCAGTCACATGTCTCTCAATGGACTAGAGCAAAAATTTAACAGAAATGTATCCCTGGGCCATGACTGCTGGGTAGTGCCATATATGTGGGATGACTATACATCCTGATTTGTGTGGGATGGTCACGTTCACTCTTTTTTTCCTCCATTGTCTCAGTCTGCTCACATTGCCATAACAAAATACCATAGACTGGGTGGCTTAAACAACAGAAATTTATTTTCTCAGGTCTGGAGGCTGGGAAGTCCAAGATCAAGATGTCAGAAGTGTTGGTGTCTGGTGAGGACTCTCCCCTTGGGTTGCAGAAGGCCGCCTTCTCATTGTGCACTCCCATGACCTCCTTTTGTGTGTGTATGGCAAACACAGGTGAGCTCTCTTGTGTCTCTTCTTACAAGAACATTAATCCTATTGGATCAGGGCCCCGCCTGTATGACCTCATTTATCCATAATTACTTCCTTAGAGGCCTCATCTTCAAATAAAGCCACCCCGGGGGTTAGAGCTTCAACATATGAAATTTGGAAGACACAAACACTCAGTTCACAACAGCTATTATTATTTTTTATTATATTTACTTTTTCCTCTAAAAAAGTATTTCAGTTTTGACAAAAAGTTTTATGGTCACTTTAGGTATATGCACACTTAATTCTCTAAGTCTTGTAAGACTGTTCTCTAAATAGAGTACTGGACCTTACACTTCTACCAGAGTGCATAAGGTTCCTCCACATTCTATGAGGACTTTTTATTATCTGATTTTCCATTTTTGCCATTCTTATGGGTTACACTAGGCACAGGTGGAACTAAATCTTATGTCCATTAATATATAGTTATAGTAAAGTCCTTTGTGACAATTTACATTTAGGGCTGAGGAGTAAAGGTCGTAGTAGTAATATGCATTTATCTTCTCAGATGTTAACACAAACCCTACATGTATAAAGTTGTTAACATACTGAACCAAGTTAACATTTGATAAAAGGGATCTATTATCATTGTGTACAGCAGAAAAAAAGCTGCTTTTTAGTGGAACCAATATCTTGCAACTATATGATTTTGAGCAAGGTACTCAATGTCACTAAGCCTGTAATGTTGTACTCACAGTGAGGGATATTCATGTGGGCCTGGTAGAGAGCACTAAATGAAGTTATATAGGGGAGTGCCAGTGGGCTGCATAGTAGGCTGTTCATAAATGTGGATTCTCTCCCTCTGTCTGGAAGTCTTTTATTGACTTCAGGAGAATAAATGACTTGACCTTTCACACTTAGCTTCTGGTTCTTAGTTCTCTGATCTTCATTTCCAGGTTGCTTTTTCTTCCTTGCTAAGAAATTTTATTTTAGTTTTCTGCCATTGAAAGATGTAGCTTTTTTCATGTTTGTTTTCTTCAACCCCAAGGCAACTTAAAGGGTTTAAATCTCTTACAGTTGGGAACCAGGAACATGAAAAGAAAACAGCTGTACTGGCTTCTCTTGACCTTCTCCTGGGGCTAAACCCTCTCCTCAGACTCAGACTTAAATATTCCCATTGCTGTTCAGAAAAGCAGCTGGATCAAGACTTCTTTCAGATTTATTGTCAAAAAGACAGCTTTCTGGGGAATCAGATAGGCTTAGTGGCGCAATAATCTGTGTCCCCCGGAGGAATGGACAGCAGGAAAGTGGGAGCTGGAAACGGAGGAGGGTGTGAGGGGTGGCTGACAGAAGGGTCTGCTTGGTGCGTGCTACCTGCCACATTCCTGTGAGGCTGTGCGTGGGCCTCCGCAAAATGCCCTTTGCCCCCCTGACCTCTAGGGTCTGGCAAGACTATCAGTTTTATCGTCTCTGCTAAGTGTCTTTCAGGGGTCCTTGGCATAGTGTATTTTCTCCTGTCAATTTTTATCAGCAAAATGCCCTTTGCCCCCCTGACCTCTAGGGTCTGGCAAGACTATCAGTTTTATCATCTCTGCTAAGTGTCTTTCAGGGGTCCTTGGCATAGTGTATTTTCTCCTGTCAATTTTTATCCAAGTAAAAGACCTTTGGGATAACAAAACACAGATGAAACTTAACAAATGTTAATTTAAATAAACGATCAATTTTAGAAAAAATTTGATAGTTTCCCTATAGATTTGTACAGGTAACCAAATCTAATAATATGGGCTTTAATGGAGACTGGTTTCAACATAAATAACTGCTGTGCATGCCTCAGTTTACCCAGCTTATGTTCAGGAAGTGCCACATTGATCACACCAGATATCAAACTTTCTGACATAAATCCTTTGCCAAATTCTGAAAACCCCAAAATATAGAAGAATGATAGTTATTTGCAACAACATGTACATTGGAAGGTTTTGCTATAAATCTGCCAGAATGGAAACATATGTAATGTGTGGAGTTTAGGTAATGGTTTAGTGTATAACTAAAACATCTCTGACCATGTTAGATATTTTCCAACAGTGAATTCATAAAGATCACTTAAAGTAGTCAAGCTGGTGTAACAAGGTGAATTGACACTACTTATTTTGGGAACTGATTATGAGGTTCCAGTAAAAGAAGAAATATATATGTATAATCTACATAGATGTCCTTCTGTATAGTTACAATTAGTGATTTCTCTATTTAATTCTTTTCCTTCACACATTTGTTATAGTTGCTAGCAAAGGACAGTAATTTGCTTTTAATAATTATAGAAGCAGAGCTAGACATTCTTACCTCAAAAGAAACACTTACTTCAATTGCCTTCTCTTTTTTCTCCATATACATTCCTGGGTTTTGAATGCCTGAATGAATCAGCAGAAAAGAGATTTAAAAAATTGCTATGGGGCCGAGCCAGTGGCGCACTTAGGAGAGTGCAGCGCTGGGAGCGAAGTGACGCTCCCGCCGCGGGTTCGGATCCTATATAGGACTGGCCGGGGCGCTCACTGGCTGAGC
>NW_007730798.1:147684-149129 GCF_000696425.1 Galeopterus variegatus | reverse complement strand
GGAGGGACAGCCCTTCCCACTTTCTCCTACTCTGTACACTGTACAAATCCCATAATGTTTACTTTACAGGCCCACAGAAAAGTGACAGGTATTACAGTGCTAGCGGGAAACTCCAATATGATAAAATCTATTTCAGCAACCAATATATGTGTTTTATCTGGAGATAACAAAAGGGCCTGTCGTTGGTTGACATCAAATGTTTTAGAAGGTTATCTTTTCAGATATTTTGACACAACTTCGCTGCTGGATAAAATAGTGACTTCACTGTCAAACTTGTCTTGATTCATATGCAATTTTTGGTTAAACTCATGCATAAATATGTTTGATAAAGACAATTTTACTGGTTTTTGTGTGAATGTACACTCACATAGTAGGTCAGGAAATTTACGTGGAAACATAGAGTGTAAATATTTTTTCTTCATTTAAAGAAACAGATTTTTTATTATTGTGTCACACCTTTCTCTTCTATTTAATTCTTGAAATTATAGTACTTAGACAGAATTTTACATACCTAATATTGTTATAGATGTTAAATTATATATCTATATCACAATGGTTAAAGTATCCCTTAAAAACTTTTTGAACAACTTTAATCCATTGGAAAATGCCAAGTGATTAAATTGTATATTTTATTAGTAACTGCAGTGATTTCTCATTAGGTCCTGAAATTCTTAAAATTATAGTCAACATAAATTTCAGACAGAAGGGAAAATTACATGCAAGAATAGTACATTCTTAAGAAATTATTATGAGTCATTTGAAATAAAGTGTGTGAGATTGTATTATGCTATGATGTAACTGCCTTACATTGCATTAAACTAAAAATTGAATCAAATTATATTGCAGTTAAAATATCTAAATCAAATTTCCAGACTGTCATACAGCTCTACACTACTAAATTGGAAAATATATGTAGAAATATTTCCCTTTTCCTTTACCTAAATATTAGTGTATCAATGAATGTCTTTGAAATTATTTTCTCAATTAGCTTAAGGTTTATTCACTGAATCAGAAATATTATTTATATTTTTTGGTGTATACAAACTGCATCATACACAGCTCTGCTCATTGTCTTGCTTGGCACCATTATTTTCCTTTCAGTATATTTTCTCTCAACCAGCTTCTAACTTTTTATTTATTTCTGAGATAAACTGGTCATTTTCTTTGTTCTACTTTCTGAATTCAATAAATGGGATACACCACATCAACAAAATCAAGGACGATAACCATATGATTATTTCAATAGACACAGAAAAAGCATTTGACAAAATTCAACATCCCTTGGGCCGGCCCTGTGGCTCACTTGGGAGAGTGCAGCACTGGGGGTGCAGTGGCACTGGGAGCACCGAGGCTGTGGGTTTGGAACCTATAAAGGGATGGCCGGTGTGCTCACTGGCTGAGCGCAGTGCAGGCGACACCACACCAAGGGTTGTGATCCCCTTACC
>NW_007730798.1:141752-147327 GCF_000696425.1 Galeopterus variegatus | reverse complement strand
CCCAAAAAAAAAAAAAAAAAAAAAAAAAAAATTCAACATCCCTTCATGATGAATTGGGCTGGGGAGTGATTTGTCAGATAAGGAGCATAAAGAATAACTAGGATTTGTAATAATGAATATGTTAATAGAGAAAGGTTGTCAGCATATTAGGTATAGAAGGAAAATATCTCAACACAATAAAAGCCATATATGACAAACCCACTGTCAATATCATCCTGAAAGGGGAAAAGATTTCAGGTTTTTTCCCCTTAAGAACAGAAAGAAGACAAGGATACCCACTGTTACCACTCTTATTTGACATAATATTGGAAGTACTAGCCAGAGGAATCAGGCAAGAGGAAAAAAAGGGGGGGCATCAAGATTGGAAAAGACAAAGTCAAATTGTCCTTGCTTGCAGATGATATGATCCTGTATATATAGAAAAACCTAAAGATGCTACAAAAAAAATCTCTTAGAGTTGATAAACAATTTCAATAAAGTTGCAGGATACAAAATCAACATGTAGAAATCAGTACTATTCCTATATTCCAAAAACAATCTAGCAGAAAAAGAAATCAAGAAAGCTAGCCCATTTATAATAGTCACCAAAAACAAAACAAAACAAAACAAAAGCCCTAGGAATAAATTTTACTAAGGAAGTAAAAGATCTCTACGATGAGAACTACAAATCACTGCTGAAAGAAATTAAACAGGACACCAAAAGATGGTAAGACAGTCCATGCTCTTGGATTGGAAGAAATAACATTGTAAAAATGTCCATACTACCCAAAGTGATCTACAGATTCACCCTCAAAATACTAATGACTTTCTTTAAAGAAATAGAAAAAAATCCTAACATTCATGTGGAATAACAAAAACCTTGAATTGCCAAAGCAATCCTGAACAAAAAAATAAATAAATAAAGCTAGAGGCATAACACTACCTAACTTCAAATTATACTACAAAGCTATAGTGAGCAAAACAGCATGGTACTGGCATAAAAACAGACACTTGCACAAGTGGAACAGAATAAAGAACTCACAAATCAACCCACATACTTACAGCCAACTGATCTTCTACAAAGACACAAAGAACATACTCTGGGGAAAGATACTTATGTAATTATAAAAGACAATATGAATGTATATTTTTCTCCTTTCTTCTATGAACTGATTAAAAAAGCAATTGTTCCATAATTTATGTATACAGTTGACACTTGAATAACACAGGGTATCTGCATGGGTCCACTGAAATGTGGATTTTTTTTAGATAAACATATTAAAAAAATTTTTGGAGATTTGTGACAATTTGAAAAAACTTGCAGACAAACATGTAGCCTAGAAATATCAAAAAATGTTTAAAAAGTTACATGTCATCAATGCATAAGATAAATAGGTTAATAGTATATTTTGTCATTTACTACCATAAAATATACACAATCTATTATAAGAAGCTAAAATTTATAAAAATGTATGCACACAACACTAAGAAACTATACATTGTGCCATTAATAGTTGAGAAAAATGTAAACAATATAAAGATGCAATATTAAATTATAACTGCATAAAATTAACTACAGTGCATACTGTACTACTGGAATAATTTTGTAGCCACCTTCTCTTGCTATTGCTGTGAGATCAAGTGTTGTGAGTACCCACATAAAACTCTGTGATACTAATCATCACCAAGTGAGTGGCCCATCTCTCTGTTAAATTGCATATCACAGTGAAAAAGTGGTCTTTCATGGTTTTCTCTTCCTTCTTAATAACATTTTTTCCCTGTAGCTTGCTTTATTGTAAGAATACTGTATGTGATATGTATAACATATAATGTATGTGTTAATTGACTATTTATGTTATCACTGAGGCTTCCAGTCAAATGCAGGCTATTAGTAGTTAAGTTTTGGGGGAATCAAAAGTTATACCCAAATTTTCAATGGCACAGGGGTTAGTGACACTTACTCCAGTGTTGTTCAAGGGACAATTGTGTATGTGTGTGTTAATTCATTATTTTGGGGGGCCTATAACACATAGAAATGTACAAGTAGCCTTCAAAAAGTTCATGGAAAGATTCGTATTATCTTTTAATTCCATTTTTCCACAAACTTTTTGAAGCACCCACATATAATGTATATGAGGATACATATATGAGCCTTAAACGTATATTGATAATTGAAAACAGCCAGNAAAAGTTCATGGAAAGATTCGTATTATCTTTTAATTCCATTTTTCCACAAACTTTTTGAAGCACCCACATATAATGTATATGAGGATACATATATGAGCCTTAAACGTATATTGATAATTGAAAACAGCCAGTTTGAAAATTATGTAACGTTTGGAACAGGCAAAATTATAGTGACAGCAAAAACCAAAACAGTGATGGTTAGGAGTTCAGGGAGGCAGAGGAATATTGTCCATGCATAGATGAGGCATGGACAATATTTTAGGGCAATGAGAACATTCTGTACAATAACGTTATAGCGGATACATGGCACTGCATTTGTTATAACTGATAGAACTTTATAGCACCAAAAGTGAACCTTAATGTTTATAAATTAAAAAAATAATTTAGGAGATTGGAGGATTCCAGGATGGATTGCAGACTGTTACAAAAGAGTGTAACTGTATTACAAATGTATGAAACAATCTCACTGAAGGAAATGGAGTTCACAATGCTGACTCAAGTAACTTCAGAAATGAATAAAGTCTGAAGAACTAAAGGCAAAAAAACTGCACATAAGCACTATACTACAGTTGATAAAGTTTTTCCCATGGAGATATAGGTTATCAATTCTGATACTGCTATACATGTATATGGGAATTGAACAATTAAGCAAATGGATGGCATATGATGGAAGACAGGTTTCTCACTGTTGCAATGGAAATTGACATACAAGCAGGATGAGGCAGATAGAATGATTCACATCATAGTGTATTAGAGTTAGAAACATCAGTGTGAACTCATGCTTAGTTTAATGTAGATATAGATGATTACAGATAGAAATATTTACATGTATGTGTACACGCACTGGTTAGTGTGCATATATTCCTTGGTCTGTCAGCTGAGAGGGCCAAGAAACAATGATACCCCAATAGCAATGAGTACACCTAGAAACAGATCTTGGTTTCTAATATCATTCTCTAATAAAAGGAACCTTAGCTCCTGGGAGAAATGGCTGACTCTTGGACTGGAGCAGGAAACATACAAAGAAGCCTGGGGCATAGTGTTGGAAAGTGAGAAAGGGCTAAAGACACTACTGTATTAGTCCGTTTGTGTTGCTATAACAGAAATACCTGAGACTGGGTAATTTATAAAGAACAGAGGTTAATTGGCTTACTATTCTGGGACAGCTGCATCCAGCATGGGCCTCAGGCTGCTTCTACTCATGGTGAAAAGTGGCAGGCAGCCAGCGGGTACAAGCAGATTATATGGCAAGAGGAAGCAAGAGAGAGGGAGAGGAGGTTATATGGCAAGAGGAAGCAATAGAGAGGGAGAGGAGGTGCTAGGGTCTTTTAAACAACCAGCTCTTGAGGGAACTAATAGAACGAGAACTCACTCATTAATCCCCCCTCCCCCAGGGAGAGCATTAATCCATTCATGTGGGAGGGATCTGCTCCCATGACTCAATCAGTTTCCAACACTGCCACATTGGGGATCAAATTTCCACATGAGTTCTGGGAGGACAAAACATCCAAACTCCATCAACTACATTGATGGGGATGTGTCAAAGGGACATGTGAGCCAAATTAAAGATCACCCAAGGGCTAAAGGTGGAATAATTTAAGCAACAAAATGAATAAATTTGTATTAGAGTACAGCACAAAGTATAAAATAAATATGTATGAGTATGTAGTAATATAAGTAAATGATAAATAAATATAAATAAATGGGAGGAAAGAGACAAATCTCCCATGCCAAAGGATTTCAAGCAATTTATAAGTAACTGTATATGAAAACATACACTCTTGATTGGATGAAATGAAAAAGCCACTTTACCTTTGTGATCTTCCTTTCAAAAATACATAACACACTTTAATCATGAGGAAAACATCAAATTTTAATAGCAGGACATTCTACAAAATATCTAACCAATACTCCTCAAAATTTGTCAAGGTCATCAAAACAACAACAACAACAAAAATTAAGAAACTGTCACAGTGAAGAGGAGCCGAAGGAGATATGACAATTGTATGTGATATGGTATCTTGAGCAGTATCATCAAATCCAAAAAAAAAATGGTGAAAACTATGAAAATCTAAATGAAGTTTTGACTCCAGTTAATATTAATGTATCCACATCAGTCAGTTATTTGTACCAAATGTACCACACTAATGTGAACAATAGGTGAACCGATTATAAGGTTTATGAGAGCTCTGTACTATCTTTTTAAGTTTTCTGTAAATCTAAACTTTTAGAAATAAGCTATTTTTTAAAAAAAGTATTAAAGATTTAAATGTGAAAAGTAGAATAATAACTCTTCATGGAACAAACACAGAAAACCTTCATGACCTTTGAGTTGGAAAATATCTTAAAGAGAATTTAAAAACTCTACATGCTAAAGAAAAAATTGATAATTTGAACCCAATTAAAAAGAAGAAATTCTCTTTATTAAAAGTCACTATTTAAAAAATTGCTAAGAGAGTTAAAAGGCACATCATCAGGTGGGATGTTATATTTCAATGCATATATTTGACAAAGGACTCATTCAGAATCAACATGGAGGTACTTCAAATCAGAAAAAGAAAGCAAAGCAAAATAGGCAAATGATTTAAATATACACTTCATGAAATGATTATGCCTCATAATCGATTTATATGAAAAGTTGCTCAACAGAACTAGTAATTAGAGAAATGTGAATTACTACCATAATAAATTACTACCATATACTTATTAATATGTCTAAAAATAAAAGGAGCAGCAGTACAAATGTTGATGAGAACTGGAGTGACTGAAACACACATGCATTGCAGGTGAGAGTGTATATTGGAATATTTATGACATTTTTTTCATAGTAGCCAAATATTGGATCAATACAAATGTGCATCATTAACAACAACAGACTCCTCTTAATAAATTACAATAGAAGGCAACTTCCTGAATCCAATAAATCGAAACCTATAGGAATCCTTATATTTAAGTTTGAAGCATTATACTGATTATCTAGTCATGTTAATTACTTTTAATTTATTTACTAAATTTAGGGAAAAAGGAGAAGAATGATTTTTAACCTTGCTTGTATGATAGTTTACTGAAAATTCCACCGAACCCAGTAAGAGTAGAAAAAGAAGCAATGTTATAAAGTTAGGGAAAGAAGAATTTACATCATCATTATTTGTACCCTATATGATTCTCCACTTTTAAAAAAGTGAACCAAAGTTAGAAAGTTCATGAGTTGCTCACTCTGATTTCAATAAAATATATCAATTTTATTATCATATGTTACCAACAAATTATTATAAAAATGTGATTTCACAAAAATATATTATTTACAATAGCAACTAAAGGTATGAGATTTCTAGGAAATAGTTTTACAAGAGTTATTTAGAATATTTATGGAGAACATTATAAAATTTTATTCAATGAATTTAAAGCA